>NW_026930816.1:0-44064 GCF_032062105.1 Saccostrea cuccullata
TTTAATTCGGTTTATTCGTTCATTGCTTCTTCGGAAGCAACAAAAAAAAAAAAAACAATTACTGCTCTTTTTATTTATATCATTGCAGACCTATAAGAACTTCTAAAGATGATTTAAAATCTCACAATTGTAAGTTTACATGTATATTGAGAGGCAGCTGTGGTAACGGCTAAATTTTGCCCTGTATTTGATGTTAAAATTAGAACACAGTTAAAATGTTGACGTTTTTATATCTTAATACGATGCTTGTTTTAAAAGCACCACTAGTTTTATAGCTTACACGAAGGTCAACAGTGGCTGCCAAAATAGGACATTTATCCAAATTTACTGATTTCTTGTGAAATTTCGTCAATTTTTTTCATTACGCTTTTTTACCTCGCTTGCCTATCTGAGATTTTGAAATATAAGATGCATCTGAAACAAGTGTATGAAATATAAAAATTTTGTTAATTGGCAAGCTTGAGTTCCACGTTTTCTGAAAAAAAAATCTGCTGTAATATCGATGAATAAAAATTAGAAATTTGCTTATTCTATTTACCCCCTGTGACCTATGTGTATTCAACTACTCAGAACCAATTCTTATTTTATGGGAGATGTATCAATATGTTTCTATTGATAAATTGTTGCATTATTCTAAAAGACACCCCAAACCAGGGACCAACAATGGGTCTTAGCCTATCCTGTCCTTTACCATTAAGGATTGATTTGGCACACGGATCATATTCCCTTTGAAATTAAAAGGAGAACATTTATGCAGAAACTGTTTAAACTAATGTGTAGACTTAACTTTGCTAGGAATATTCTTTAATATAATAACCAGACAGTTGCATCGGGGATTAGGGTAACTCCGACCTTTTTTCTTAAAACGTAACTTTTTATTATTGCCCCATCCTCTTCCGTTCTGCTGCATCATAAATTAATCACGACAATTTGACAATTTTGTATTCTATCAGAAAAAAATAGTTACCTTCCCTCTTCAATGCATCTCTCTAGTTACGGATTCTTAGAGGCAGCTTCAACTGTAATTTGGTATGTTTAGAAAATAATTTTGATAAGAGTATTTTTAAACACTATAATCAGTTTAAAATAATACGTTAAGTTTAATTATAAATATGTTATACCCTTAGAAAAATATAATTGAATCTATTAAAGTAAAAAGAAATATTTACAAAATTGTTCTAAGATATTTTGTAACATTGGCTGTATGGCTCCATGCGGATCATTCCTTTGGAAGGAATACATGTTTTAATCTGTTAATTGCATTGTATCTAAAATGTTTCAATATATAGACACGATAATATAAAATATTATCAAATTCAAACAATTCTAAATTCAATACAAGATAGATAAATACTTTTCAAATAGATTTATTTGCGTTTCTATGTGAATCCAAAGGTAAAGATCGACAAAAGTTTTTTACCATTTTATAAATATAAAGAAAATTATGTTTTGACGTTTGATGTATCATGTTATCTAAAGAATTATGGTTCAAATTTTGTATGAATTGCTTAAATCAATTTATAAATAACCCTCATTCCTTTTTAGCTGATAGGTCTAATCCTTCCTCAGAAAAGTTTGATGTGACGATGATGTACACGATGTTACGTAATCGTGATCCAAGTCTTCAGGTCCCGACTAAAGGTTGGGGAAGGACTCCGGATACATCCGATACAAGATTGACTGATGACGTAGAAAGGATCCGGATATACAGAAATGAAATCGGGCATGCAACGGAAGCAACAAGTAAATTAGAAAAGAAGGAACTAGAGAAGAAAGCACGAGATCTCATGCAGGTAAAATTATCATTTGAGATATCCCATTATAATCTGTGCTTTATTCTCGTTTCAAGGTTCTCATAAATTTCCATGTCAATCTTTGCTAAACTCATTTCCTGAAATTTAACATGAGTACACCATATGTAAATGCCTGTGTTTCATTCAATATGTGATTTATAAGGTTTCTGCTATATAATATTTTAATCAGCATGTTTTGTAAGGACTGAAATACTTAACTTTTAATGTCAAAGACGTAGCCTCATGAGTTTCTTTCTCAAAAAAGCTTTCACTACACATTTCACACTATCTGACCAAAATACCCACCCATTGAAAAGCGATTCTTTATCACTTGAAATTGATAATTTTTGCAGTAGCATAATTTTTTATCAATAATGTATTATTTTTACCTCCTATATGTGATTGCTCAAGATCAGAAACTATGAATCTGTTTGTCAATGATGATTCTCACTCCTCAATGAATACCTTAAAGATTTCTTACAGGCATGCAATTTCCTCAAACATTATTCTAGTTTGTTACATCTTCTCTATTATTTAAATGCTGCCTTTTACCTTTAGTCAGATGTTTGGTTTGCTTTTTTCAGAATTCAGATTTTCTGTAGCATTCTTTGATAATATTGTTTTTATCGTTATTTTGTCTTTTATTTAATGTGGGTTGTTTTTATTAAGGTTCCGTTATTAACATAATATATGATATATTTGAATGATTCCACTTAAGCATAGTGCCGTGGCCCCTTTTTCGGACCCCTCTAACTTTATCTAATTAACTCAAAAGTTAATTATTTTACACCGAACTCATACTTTGTTATCTTTGTGGTATATTTCTTGCAAAAATTCACATTGAAAACAGCGTCTTAGTTTTATAAATGGTAATTTAAAAAGCTATATACTCCGTGTTATTTCCGGAATGTTGCGCTTGTCCGAGTTAGGTTTTAATTGTGTCACATTAATATTCAGTGTAGGCGGGGCATTTCATCAATCGATTGAAACCATGTAACAGTGTAATATTTAGCCAGATATAATGGCTTTTGGAATTTAATACAAAATACAAACGGTATACTGAAAAATAAACACAAAGAATTTTTCAAGGATTACGACTTTTTTTTTTACGAACGATGGTACAGGCGGAGGATCTTTGAGATGTATATGATCCCTATAAATCCAGATCCCCCATCTTGTGGTCGTTTCTCGGTGGAAATTTAAAACTGAGCTTACTTGTATATGAAGACGGGGAAAATCATATTTAAGCAAAACTTCTATGTTTTTTAAAAGGTTAGTGCCGTATTGCAATTCTCTCTCTCTCTCTCTCTCTCTCTCTCTCTCTCTCTCTCTCTCTCTCTCTCTCTCTCTCTCTTCGTACTTTTAAAAGTACAGTAAATACCCCGTACTTCTCACAAGTAATGGTATACGGAATTTTTTTTTTTTGTGATGCTGCACTTGTTGATATTTTATCACTAAAAAAATTTTACAAATTGTATGTGCGTTTTTTTTTTTTATTGTTTTTTGTTTTGTGTGTGTGTGGGGGGGGGGGGGGGGTACCAGTAAGAATTCCATGCCTGTCTTAAACAATCAACATATTCTACCCCGTGTCCTTATATTTTTACTGTCAAAAACACTTTGAGAATTGATGCTACCTCTCAAAGTTAAATCTTTGAAACTCGTTGAACCTCTAAACGTGCCTCTTAAATCTAAGGACTAAAAATAAAATATTGTTTTTTTTTTCCAATTTAATATTCCAGCACCCTATTTAAACACTTGACAAAAAAAGAAATAATTCTATGTTGATTGATTGAAAATGTACATGTAACGGTCTAAGTTGGACGCTTTTCGACGGAATCTACAACCACGTGGTTTATCGATTTTTTGTATTCACAATGTTACCTGAGTCTACTAATCACGTGATAAATTGGAATATTAAACAGGTCACAATGAGGTCAATGACATGTAAATACCCGTAAACAGTGAAGAAAATTGTCGGCGATTTGTACCTTTTTTCAAAATGTTTACCCCGAGCGCAGGCTTGCCCAAAATTCTCCCTTAACCCCTTCACTTCCGTACCGGTCAAATTGACCGGTGGCGCGTTAAAACACGACTTCGCGAAAATAAGATCTCCGTATTTATTTTGTAGTAGCATGAAGGTATATAAGCTATATATCATCTTTTTGGAAATTTTCTCTACTTTTAAAATATCTAAAAAGATTATATTTTGATTGCCGGTATTTAATCGATTTTACGTTGTAAAGACAAATGAGACTTTTTGAAAATGGCGTAATTTTCCAAAGCGATTGCCGATTTTCCAGACGATTGACAATTTTTTTCCTGATTAACTTTATAAGAAAGCATGGTATATTCTTAAAGCATATTTTCTCTACTTTTAAAATATGTAAAAATTATTGTTATTACTTTAAGGTATATTTTAAAAAGAAGAATTTTCTTTCACTTATGTGTTTTTTCTCGATTTTATTCCTAATATTCAAACAAAGCTCAGCTTTACGTTTATTTCTGTGTTGAAATAGGGAAAACAAAATAAAGCTGGTAAAAGTAGAGAAAATTTCCTTTCCAACAAGCCCTTAAAGGCCTTCTTACGCTCAGTATTTTCTTAATTACGATAATTTGAATTTGTGACCTTCGCATAGTTTTTATGGAAAAATCGGTCAATATTTACATGTAACGTCAAGGTCGATATTGTTGCGTCTTACTCGAAACAACAAATTCTTTTTTGACCATTTAAATATATTTTTACTGAAATTAATGCATAATACAAAAAGAAAAAAAAAAGGTTTCAAAAAAAACATATTATACTTTCGTTCTGCCTTTTGTGTTCAGTGAATATTGATTTATTCATCTACATGTAGGCCCTAATGATGTATTTTTCATGAAGTGATATGTATACAATATTGATAAAAATTGTAGATTTCCGGAACGTCGATCTTTACTACAAAAAATCAATCAGATTTTTAAAATATTGTTGTATCTTGTTATACTGTATACTTATTAATTTGCAATTTAATTAGATCTATATTTTAACAATACAAAAACTCATATTTATAAATAAATACGACTCATCACTGTACGAGTTGATACGAATTGAAATAAACACGTGTTTCCGCTGTGATAGCTGTAAACAAAAACATGATCCGAAATCTGAACGTCAATTTTCATGATTAGTTCACAACGAAGATCCTCACATCAATGAATCAAATAATACGGACATGCCTTTGGTATTAGCAGGTGAGAATACGTGAATATTGATTTAAAAGTTTAAGATTAAAACGCATTAGGCCTAGTTCACGTTCAAAAGAAAACTAAATGTACACATGTACTAGATCTATCTCTATGTTTCAGTGTGCGTGTTTCGTATCGTTCAGCCAATTTTGCATTGTTTTTGAACTTTGATGCTTTTGACAATCACTCGTAAGTTCAAAGTAAAATCAAAGTTGTCATAATAATGGATAGTTGTTTTCAGCATCAATGTACCAGTGTGTACATGTACAACTTTCACATTGAAATTTTAGGGTGCTTTCACCATATGCAACAATACTTTCATCTGTGAATACCCACTTTCTAAGCCCACCATGAACTACGAAGGTCAATTAATATGTAAGGACACCAATGAACAGGTAAATTTTTGTTTTGGTATTGAAAATTTCTGTATTTCTAAAATTTCAAAAAAAAAAAAAAGCCTCATGGTATCGCATTCATACAAGTTTATAAACATTTGATTTATATTTTGAAAAATAAGTGTTTTAAACACATAATACTTATGATGCTTGATTTGTCATACAGACACATTATTTAAACATGTAATATCTATCTGAATGAATGCCGAGATATGGAACAAGCTGTTTTTATAGACTGCTGTTGTATTTCCAATCTGCATAAAGTATGTGGTTAGCATTTCCATTTTCTCAATTTTTCAGACACTTTCCAATTATGGTACATCATATACATGGGTGGTCAAACTCACTGGATGGTTTATCAACACTCCCATGCTCACGAACAGCCTTGCCCCAGGAATTTTGCCCTGAAGTAACATTGCAGTCTATTGTCTCCTTTTTTTACAACCCTGGCAGCCATGCAGGTATGAAATCTATGAAAGCCATGAAGGGACATAGAATTTTTCAAATTTATAAAAGTTAACCGAGTTCTTGATTTATACAATCCTTTCTCTCTGATTGACAGTCTGTTATAACAAATTGCCAATTCATTCTCACAGATTATCAATTCGTTCCCTCAAATTACACAATCCGTTATCTCAGATTGTATAATTCATTCTCTTAGTTTAAATGATTCATTCCCTCGGAATGTAAACCCTTCCCATGATTTCGTTTAAATTATTTATCTGTACATATTGGATATGGTAATACATGTTTAAAAAATAGAATATTGTAGTATTTTACATCCTAACTTTTATTACATATTACGGTTCAAAATGAGAAAAATACATGAACATTTTCAAATCCATGTGCTAGTACTGATATTTGTACAACAAAAAATCTTAGAGGTTTTTGTGTTACTTGTATATTAGAATAATTGAAAGTTCTAGATAGTAAAAGTGAATATGGGTCCTGTGTAATCATAATATTTCTAAAATAAATATACGTTGAATTAGTTATGAAAGAGATTGGAAATGACCGGTTGCTGAAACAAAATAAATAGAACGCACTTATTGATTAAAATGGTTGGATGTATCTGTACATATATGTAATGAAATTCAAGAGCACAGATTTCCAAAATCATAAGACTGACGTTGTAACAAATCGAGATATTGAATTATCAATCTGTGAAAACAAATTACCGGTATGTAATTCGAGATCTAAAATTATGAATCAAGGGGGCGAATTAGTAATCCTTAAGATCGGATTGTGTAATTCGAGATCTCATATTATAATCGAGGGAACAATTTAGTAATACGTGGGATTGGATTGTCTAATTTGATTCGATATCATTTTTTACGTTTTTGAAAAATTTACGTATCCCTTCCTGGCTTTTGTAGCAATCTAATACCAATTTTTTTTACATGTTGCGATAGCGTAAACAGAGGTCTGGCTTTAGTCAGATTGCCATATATGCTATTTGTTTTAGTTCAGTAATTTTACCATGATGGTTTACTACAAGGTTGTTGAATTATCAGTCCTAATACATTGACTTAACAATATCATTTAACTACTTGGATCACATAATAAATACAATTTTAATTTTAAAAGGAAAATCAAATAAATGTACCGGTAGTAATTTAAGCATTCTTAATTTTATTTATAAATATAAATTTATATACACAATGACATGTATCTGTTTCAAAATACTTAAATCTTTTACAGGACAGAAGCTGATCACTTGTACTTGACAGCAAATAATAATGGACAAGTCAAAGAATTTCCTCCAGTCTTACAGAGAAATGACAGTTGATAAAAGAATGGTGGACACAAAGTAAAAGTGCTCTTCAACATTTTGTTGAAGATTTCAGTCTGATTTGGAATTCATCTTGCAATATTTCTGGATTTGTATATTTGGATATAAGCGTCAAATTTTCAACTTATTGACTAAACAGTTTTGCATTAAATATTGCCAATGCTATCTATTATTATTATTTCCCTCCAAGATAACATGTCAAGTCTTTATTGTACCCCTTAAGCTCTGTTATACCTGAAAATCTTGTAATGAAATCATTTAGTTTTTTTTTCTTGTTTGATTAAATCCATGAAAATAAAGATTATTTTATTGGCATCAAGAGAATGGATTTCTTGTTTAACAAAAAGATAGTATACATGTTTTGCTAGGGCTTTGTAAGAAGCAGACCAGAATTCTTTGCTTGCAAATTTTGTCGTTCGCCATTTTTATTACGTCAACTATTAGATGATTTATCCATGTTTGAAGCATTTCATAATTGATATTTACTTACAGTTTAAAGCAGAATTCTGTACTGATATGACCTTGACCCCCTGAAGAACAAGAGTGTCAAGGTCAATTTTTAATACAAAAATGTTCTTTCATCTTTATGGCCCATATCTTACAAACAATATGATGAAATATACAAAAAGTGTCTAGAATGTGTCCAGAATGTGAAATAACAAACATGTATATAGCCAAAAGCTTTAAAATGATGTTGCTTAGCAACCACTTAAAGGTCATTAAACAGATATTTGAACTAAAATGATGCATGGATATTGCAGTTCTGATCCCTTCTTGAGAGTATATTCAGAATTTTCCATTTCAGCATCCATTGTGTAAAATTATGGCAAGAATATTGAAAAGTGTTGAAAAAAATAGATGAAACTTTTGCACTTATTTGACCTTTGACCTCCTAAAAATAGTTCTAATGAGGTCAAACTTTAAGACAATTTATCTGCTGTATGTCCCTTGTAATTTTATGACCTCACATCTAACTTTTATATGTGCTGGGATGCATAAATGTGTCTAGGATGAGTAAAAAATGAAAATTTCTGCCCGAAAATTAAAGAATTCTGTGTTGCTTAGCAACCCATTGTAAGTAGTTATATGCAGAATTGAAAAAAAGTTTATGTGTTTCGTGTAGTACAGTATAATGCTCTTTTGTGGGTATATCCCAAATTTCCTATTTCAACATGCATCATACTTAATATTTAGCTTAAAGATGAGAAAGTATCAAAAAATCCCATAAAATTTTGCACTTAATTGACCTTTGACCTCAATTTTTACTAATAAGGTCATTGGTTGAGTATCTAAACAGTCATAAAATATCATCTGTAAGAAATTTCCTACAAAATGGTATGCATTATGCCTAGCTTTCTCCTTGGATAAAAAAGTTAGAAATAATTTAATAATGCCATGTCAAAAGGCCTCCAAAATCACGTAAAATGCGCCGGAAGAGAAAGGGTTAAATATGTTGAATTTCCGAAAGTTCTACACCTTCTGTCTTTTTGAGAAATTTGGGCAAGCATGCGCTCACTATGTATTTCAGCTCTGAAAATCGGAAAAACTTTGAATAACAATGGAGGTTCGTGATTTGCATTGACCCCTTTTACAAAACACAGTCTCGTTCTTCAATATTACTCACTTTTAAGGTATCCGATCCATATTAGGATCAAAATTTGTAAACTTAAATATCAATTGTTTGTAAAATATCCTGATATTATTTTACAGCATTTTAAAGTAGAAAGGGATTTACCAAGAGAAATTTTCAAAAATTATATTACCTAAGCAGAAATTAATTATTGAAGATTGCACTGAAGTCTATGGAAGAAAGGTTTTTAAGATAAAAAAAATAAATAATTCAAATATCAAAAAATGCTCTGGTGGAAAGATGTAATCGATCATTTGGAATAGAAAAACAATAAGAAATAATTTTTTTACCCAACAGATTTTTTAAAAATTAATTTTTATTGAGAAAAATCAAAGGGAAATAACTCGTCAGGGCAGGAAAAGGTCATAAATTAGGACATGTCCCACTCTTACAATCTTATACTAAAAGATGAAAATTAGTTCTAACTACACTAATTATTAAGCCCATACATATCTGTAATGCATTCAATTTCATTGAATCTGAGGCTTATATGGATCGGATACCTTAATTTCTGTAATTTTGCAAAGTTGCGATCTAGACCTTGAAGAATTGCTTTATTAATTTCATTAGGCTACATTTTAAGCTTTATTTTTGCGCAATTTACCGGGGGCCACGTTTGATACACTAAGTGCAATCATTTTTTGGCAGTAAAATAGCATTGATTCTTCAAATGATTTGATTTTATTGAATTTAACTATTTACGTACCTAGGCGATTCTGAGGTTGAGCAACGGAATGCTGAAACAAAAAATGATGAATGTGTTGGAAGGAAGAACATAGCAAAGTGAGTATCAAAAACAATAATCAAAAATCAAAATGTTCTAATTCGATATTATTTGGTATTACATAAGTCTATAAAAAGTTAATTTATAAGGGTTGTCCGAAAAATTCGTGAACAAGAGAAAATTTTTATAAAGCTGTGTCATTGATATTTCTTATTAGTTTATTTATAATCCTTTCCTAAATATGAATTACAAAATGTAAAATTATTTTCAATTTCAAATCTATAATCAAAATCACAGCTTCATTATTAATCAGTTGCGTATCTATGCCTCAGATAAGTAAAATTCAGCGGTTGATCCATGGAACACGTAAGATGGGTTTAAACCCCAGCTGAGTCGGGATTACCTGAGTCGCATTTCTGTTGCACGTAAGAAAACTGAGTAAGGTTTACCTAATCTTGGCTTACTCATATAAAATGTTGAAGGACAATAGGTTTTCTACTATTACAGCACTTCAAAAAAATTTATTGTACTTGTAATTGGTTAAAAATGAAAAAGATATATTTAAAATCAAAGATATATATTGATGCTAAATTGTAAATTAAAAATGCAATACTATTAATTTTATTAAAATCACGGCATCTTTCATCGAAACTCAACCCATAAGAAAATATAAAATCACAAACAGAATAAAGCTTTTGCAAGAGGCTGAAGAGTAGAAAACAGGGATGGGGGTCTTAGAATAAGTAATTTAGAAGCAATATCAATACATATGTAAATAATAAAGGAACTATGTATAAATTTAGGATTTTAGTTTTATTAAAATCAAATGAAAAACAAATTATAAGACATTATTTTTGAGAAAACACGTATTTAATAGCTATGTTTTCTAGAGAATTTTACACAAAAATTACAGGGAACGGACATGCAATCCCTCAATCCGGCCCGGTTCCTACGGGCATGTAGATAGCCTGATTAATCAGATATCTGAAGGACTTTTTATCTCTAGGAAATTCGGCATAATTTGAATGTACATCATTAGCTGTTTGAAAGTGTTGAAATCATAATTTGATTTAAATTTGGTGAATTAGTTTCTATAAAATTCTATAAAATTCCTGTTTATGTACATTTATGTATTTTAGAAGATTTTCTTCCTAAATTTTATTCTATAGCTGCATCTGTGATAAAATGGCACATTGAACAGTTGCGCAAAAAGAAAAATCCCCATGAAATATGGCCATAAAAAATTCTAATAGAATAGCTTTTTAGCTCATTTGAGCTGAAAGCTCAAGTGAGTTTTTCTGATCACCCGTTGTCCGTCGTCTGTCCGTGTGTAAACTTTTCACACTTTCAACTTTTCAGGAACCACTGGGCCAATTTTAACCAAACTTGGTTCAAAGCATTCTTTGGTGAATGTGAATATAAATTGATACATCAAGGGCCAAATCCACTTCCAAGGGGATAAGATAATAAAAAAAATAGGGTGGTGTAATTTAAAAATCTTCTCAAGAACCACTAGTCCAGAAAAGCTGAAACATATGTGGAAGCATCCTGGGGTAGTGTAGATTTTAAATTGTTCAAATTATGATCCCCAGGGGTAGGGCCACCACAATAGGGAATCCAAGTTTTAAATAGAAATATAGAGGAAAACAAACTTTAAAAA
Source organism: Saccostrea cuccullata (assembly GCF_032062105.1). Taxonomy (NCBI): domain Eukaryota; kingdom Metazoa; phylum Mollusca; class Bivalvia; order Ostreida; family Ostreidae; genus Saccostrea; species Saccostrea cuccullata. The sequence continues at coordinate 11,220 of NW_026930816.1, forward strand.
TCTTCTCCTCAAGAACCACTGGGCCAGAAAAGCTGAAAAACTTATATGGAAGCATACTGGAGTAGCTAAGATTCTAAATTGTTCAAATTATAACCCTTTAGGGTAAGGCTGAGCCACAATAAGGAATCCAAGTTTTACATAGAAATATAAAGGAAAAAACTTTAAAAATCTTCTTCTCAAGAACCACTGGGCCAGAAAAGCTAAAAAACTTATTTGGAATCATCCTGGGGGAGTGTAGATTCTACATTGCTCCAATCGTGACACCTTTGGGTAGGTTGGGATCACAATAAGGAATCCCCAAGTTTTACATTTAAATATATATAAAAAATCATCTTCTCTAGAACCATTGGCCCAGAAAAGCTGAAACCTATGTGAAAGCAACCTGGGATAGTGCAGATTTTAAATTATCAAAATCATGACCCTTGGATGTAGGACTTTGTCAAAATTTGTATTACAAAGGTATTACAAAGGGGAAAATCTGTTAAAAAACAGCATGGCCAAAGTTTATCAGGTGAGCGATTTGGCCCATGGGCCTCTTGTTAAATACTGAAAAATCTATCAAAACAATCATCATTACCATAAAACATTTCTGCAACATCGAAATATTTCAAATGTATCATTATTCTACCCAAAAATCCATTGACAAGTTATTTAGCTGGGTTTTAACCACCCCTTCATTAGACTCAGGCAAGCCTCACATGCGTGCGACGCGTAAACTTGGATGGTTTATATCCGAGATTCGCAACTGGCCATATAAGTCTTAGGATGATGACCCGGAGTAACGCAAAATTTTTATTTAAGATTGATTTTTCACTACATGAATTTCATATGTATTTTGTAAATTTCCACGGAAATTTAGTTGCCTTTTACATTAGGAAGTTGACAAAAGTTATAAGATCAAACCTGAAAAATTCAAATTTCAAAATGGTTGAGAATTCGAGGTTAGAACCCAGTATGACATGGTCGGCATAGTTCGAAAAAGGTGGAGCAGAGTGCAGTTATAATGTTTTCCGCAGACATTAGAAAAACATCATAAGAAATTAATAAATTCTGTAAATATTCGGGAAATCAAGGAAAGGAAGTCGGTTTTTAAGTTTGTTAGTGGCATATAATATTTTCGGACGGAAGCAAAAGTAAACAAAATGATATGCATAAAGACCATCGATCCGAGATAATAGTGCTGTAAAATTGAATTTAGTAACGTGACGCTGCCGTTGTTTCCGTACTAAAGCTTACTATTTTTTTTACATGGACAGTTGTGTGATGATATGCAGGATCCAAGAGAGGAAGCATTAAATATTATTTTATGCACGAAATCAGATCAGTTAGAAATTTTGATGACTTATTAAGCAACATTAGAAATTTGTTAGATTGTGAAAACTTTGAGAAAAAGAAACATTTATTCTGACATCGGGTAACATCAAGTATTTTCGTTTTAGTGTTCCGGCTAAGAGCGTCTGTTTTTCTTTGTATCTAATAAAAATATAACTATTTGTGCTTTGTTTTTGTTTTAAAAAACTGCATAATTATCAAATAAATCCTGAAATCAATGAAAGTAATAGTGTCATATACGAGGGGCGTTCAATAAATAATGTCAGTAGCTAGATGACATACAACATAGTAGTCATATGGCATAAAGCTGGACTTTCTCTCATTATTGAATCTTTAATGAATTTATAACAGTTTATGTGAAAACTTTTCATCACACAGTTTTATCGTGAGAAGCTGGGAAACAAGGGCTATTCGAGACACTGAATTATAAATGAATGGTAAAGAATCAGTAAACTAGAGTGAAAATAAAAGCTACTTTAAAGCTGCTGTAAAACTTGTTAAAAATCTCAAAGAAATATTCACTGACATATGTGACATTTACATCAACCGATGCCTGTTTTATAGACAAATTAGTAGGTGGATTTCAACGATTAAAAATATATAATGGGCATCAAAATTGGGTACCCTCCTTCCCAACAAAAATTATAACAACTTATGTACTGTTTGCCAAAATTCAACATATAATATTTGATGTTGTATGATTGACTTTAAGACACAAGGCAAATTTGATAGACATCATATCGGGAGTAGTTTACACTGTTTTTAAGAAACGTTTGACAGTAATTAAGCTTGGTACTCTAAGGTCACTCTGTATTTTGAAAAATGAGTGAAAACGACAGCGTGTACAAAAGTCTTAACAATTATTTTAAAATATTAGTAATTGTAGTCCATGTTTGTTTTGTATTTAAACAGATATTTGAAAATGAATCTATTGCTTAAAATCATTAAAACAAAATTAACCATAAGATGTACTTAATAAAAACGGCGAAGGTCTGTCAAGAGCAAAAGTATGCAAGAGCTCACAAACGGATTTATATGCAAATTTCTTAAATATTAGTGGTATTATTGTTCAAATTCGTATTCGGGGAGACAGTTTAATATCTGAAGGTGTCTAGAAAGCAGTTTTTTGCAAAGAAATCGAGAGGTTTATCAGAGAAAGGACCCATAATCAGGAATCCACTACACTGAATTTCTTCATGACAGCGTTTAAACCCGCATGCCCTAAAGAGTAAAAGGGTTTACGGGATAAACAGAAAGTTAATGTTTGTTCACATGAACAATATTTGCCAGATCTTTGACCTTTTGACTTGTTTCTATTTCCAAACTTGGAATAAAACACCTTTCAGAAGGAAAAAAAAGTCCATGAAATCATTGGAGCAGCCATTTTCCAGTATACTAAGGGTCATACCCAAAAATAAGTTCTAAAAACAATCAGAAATTGGATAAAAAGTGTTACGGACATGTGTTTGAATTAAATAGATTAATAAGTAAAATCATGAAGACTAAATCATTGAAAAGCGTCGCTTGCTTCTTTCTGAGCACCAATGACATTATTTATTGAACGCCCCTCGTATTTCATCAATGTTTGTCAGCAATTGTCAATGTTGTCCTCGAACCTTGCGGACAACCCTAGTTCATCGCAATAATTAGCTATTTTTAATGTCAAACTGAAATAGATACAAAATACAAGGCTTTTAAAAAATGTTGTGAAGGCTTACATTGTACTCGGTGTAATTTTAATAATTCAAGGTCCCATGGGTGACAGAATCTTTGATGAAAGTCATCTTGCAAGGAAACAAGACCTGATTTCCAAGGCTGCAGAAATGACGTCAGAAAGGAACTCCAGCCTCTTTTAATATTAACTACAGTGAAATACCAATCTTGGAGGACTTTGTTTACAATCAAAGTGATCTTTAACAATATAATTTTGGTGATCTTTTAGGAAAACAAGGCAATTTAAATTTACGATATACATGCTTGTGAAAAATGATGTCATTGCAATAGAACTTTTTTCTCAAATGATGTAAATTGGAAATAGAAGTTGAGAATTTAAAAACATTATGATGTGTAAATATATTAATGCCTAAAAGACTTGAGTAAGTTGAGCTAATACAATGTAAATGTACTTTCAAAATTTGCCTATTTCCGACTTAGAGCATTCTAGTAACAAACCCGAATCATATATGTATATAATCACAAACATGCTAGAAATGACAATTTCAGGTATTTTTACAACATATTTTGTGTTACATGTACATGTAATTGAATTTTAATCCAGGCCCATACATTAGATAAAAAAAAAAGCTTTTTTACCTTTACTTTACTCCTGAACATCAAGTAGTCAAACTGTTTGCATGATTGTAATCAACACTGAGTCCTCTACCAAATTTTGAAATTTAGGGCCCTTGGGTCAGGGGTTCTAGTGTTAGGATGGGGCTTTATTAATTATTTAGTGAAAATTCATTAATTCCTTGAAAATCTTTTTCTCTACTTTTTCTTTACTCTCGGGCATTATATAAACTACAGTGAAATCACTAATTTTTTTGGAGGTTAATTTTTTCGTTGTTTTCGAGATATGAAGAAACTCATGAATTTATGGCCACCCCGTAATGTAAATTTTCATTTGCACAACTTCTAAAAACTATTTCACCCACGAAATCGAATCCCAACGAACCAACTTTTTTCCTCAAACCACGGTCACGGTAGCCTAGTGGTAGAGCGTTCGCTTCGTGATAGGGAGGCCCGGGTTCGATTTTCGATCGCGGCGCCGCGTCATACCTAAGACGTAAACATAGGTAGTGACTGTTCCTTCGCCAAGCGCTCGGCACTAGAAGTGAAAGTCACGGGTCTTTCGGATATGACCTTAAAAACGTAGGTCCCGTGTCACGGTAGGCGTTAGCACGATAAAGAACCCTCACGGCTCAATGGCCCTGAGTGCCGAGTATAGGTCTTAATTTGAAGCCCTTCACCGGCATCGGTGACGTCTCCATATGAGTGAAAAATTCTCAAGAGGGACGTTAAACAATATACAATCAATCAATCAAACCACGGAAGTTTGATCCCACGAAAAGATTTGATCTTACAGTTACTAAGTTCTTATTTATGATAAGCAAGAGTGCCTCTACAAAAATTATAAATTTTATGACCCCAGGGTCTTGGGTTCTAGTTTTAGGGCGAGGCTCTATTGATTATATAGTGAAAAAGCATTAATTCTTTGAAAATCTTCTCTGCTTCTGGGTATCAAATAAATAAACTATGAACATTGTTATAATAAGCATGTATGCCTCTACCAAAATTGTGAATTGTATGGCCCCAGGTTTAGGGGTTCTAATGTCAGGGCTCGGCTCTTTTGATTACAAAGTAAAAATACATTAATGCTTTGAAAATATTCTTCTTTGCTCTTGGGCATTAAATAAAATAACTATGTACATAGTTATGATAAGCAAAAGTGCTTCTACCAAAATTGTGAATTTTATGTCCCTAGGGTCAGGGGTTCTCGTGTTAGGGCGGGACTCTATTGATTATGTAGTGAAAATACATTAATTCTTTGAAAAATTTTCTTCTCTTCTTCTGGGTATTAAGCAGATGAACTAACTATATAGTTATGATGAGCAAGGACCTTAATCTTTCAGAATTGTGAATTTCAAGACCCCAGGGTCAGCAAGGGTGCTTTTACAAAAATTGTGCAATGTGTAGTCCTAGGGTCAGGGGTTCATGTGTGGAAGGGGTACCACTGATTATTGCTGAATTTTACTAAATAAGTTGAAATGAAGTTTTTGTTTCACTACCCTGCGTATGAGTATTAATTAACCAAACTAAGCAATTGCTAAGTGTATATTTATGATGAGTAATGGTGCCTCTTTCAAAATTGTGAATGCCATAGCACCAGGCTTAAAAATGAATCAAATTCAATTACTGAAAAAGTTGTTGCATGATGTCCAGGTGACCTATAAGGCCCATGGGCCTCTTGTTAATTCTTTATCATGAAAATAGAAACGAAGGAATAATTATGTTATTACATAATATGCTATTCCATAAAAAATATTTTTTATAAAACCGTCAGTAGAAGGTTTTGAAATTCACCAAGTCAGTAGTGGTACCAATGCCATTTCCCTCTCTTGTGGAAATCTCATCTAGAACTTCTGTTTTATAGATATTTGTTTAGTTACATTGCTCAGAGAGGGATTAAATAGACTTTGCCTGCTGCCCAATCCCATTTACATTTATTTGTGAATTAATAAATATAAACATAATAGAAATGCCCCCAGAAATACAACTTTTTGAAAGTTGGTGTCTCTCTATTAATTGATTGTTTGTTTATTGTTTAACGTCCCTCTTGAGAATTTTTCACTCATATGGAGACATCAGAGATAGAGATACCATCACATCGTTCCCGAATTTTGCTAAACGTAAGCAACTGCAACATCTGTCACAATAAGACAACTTTAAAGACAATTTGAGCAATTTAAACATTTATTTTAAGTCATGTTAGACAAGAGGAGAAGTCAGCTAGGAGGATAAATAAAAAAAAATTATCAGTTTAGAACTGAAACTGTAAACTGCCATGGAAAAATGAATGAAATATTTACCAAGTATATAAACTCTTGGAGTTAGGATACTTTACAGCCTTTGGTTGGCAGAAAACGGGAAATACTCATAATTCCCGCGACAGTTAAAAGTACTGCCTATTCCAAGTTTCATTTTTTAATTTTTACTTATAAAACGATTTTATTAATCTTTTGTTTCTTTGTTCAGTTTATTTCTGAATTTGTATTAGATTAAATGAATTAAAAGAAATAAATTCTTCAATTCCAAGTATTTCTCAGTTTGGATACATTTTACAGCATTTACCGGGACTGGAAATTACCGGTAGTTACCACTAATAATTCCCACCATCCGTATTTCCCGGCCAACCCTGACAGAGTCAATTGACAATTAAGCCATTAAAGTGAAATATAAGTCAAAATATTTCGAGGTTTACGAGGGAAAATTAAAGCTCATTCAACACGCAGAATGATTGTACAAGGCACATGGTACTAGTATTAGGAGTAACAATTTGGGAAGTCGCTCATTTCAAGTTAATATTTTTCAGATAATCAAATAAAGCCCTTGACAGAGAAAGGCAGTAGTGAAAACAGTATTGGCTTACTTTAAAGAAATCGAAATGTAGAAATAGTGAAAAAGACCTAAGCCGAGAAACTGTCGAGCAAAATGAAAATAATGCTACAAACGCCACAAACCTCCAAAATTTCACAGGATGGATGAGGGTCTCGCACATCTCCTTAAAAGTTACTGCGAGACACAAAATTCAAAAAAAAAAAAAAATTCCAAGCAAGTGAAAATGTACACTACTAAATATATAGGAGAGGTTGACGACGTTGACAATCTAAACAACTAAAGCAATTAACTTTCTTCTAGAAAAATATCAGTATGAAAAAATAGATGCGACAAACCCTGTGGTGTCTATCACATTTTATTTCAAAATCAAAAGCGAATTGCGAAACAATAAAGGAAATATACTCTTGACTTGAAATATACATATACATGTAGATCACTGCATGTGTTTCAACAAGCAAGATAGATTAATCTTTCACGTTTTTTCCACTTTGGTTGGACACTCAGGAGTGATCTTTTTAACAGATAAATCGATTTTAAGAAACCTGCTTTCCTTTATTTTCGTTCATTGAATAGGAAGCAATTATAATACCGTATTCAAGCAACTGGATGATCACTTTGTACTTCAATTTTGTAAAGCATATTAGCGAATTCACTTCAATTTGATCAAGTTGGTTAATTTGCATGCGTATCTTTCAACAGATATTTCCTATCAATAGATGAAAAAATAATCTTTATTTCTTATTTTCAGCTATTAATAAACTTTTTCATGAAAGTGTAGGTAATCGTAATAGAGCTTTAGTGTTATTTTCCTGTATAGGATATGTTGAATATACTTTCAACACCTCAAAATTAAGGCGATAAGGATACTCTCCTGTTATTTCATGAGGCTATCACACCTATTTAATAGAACATTCCAAAGGAAAGTTGCAAAAATTTATTCAAGACGTTTTGAGCGAAATTTTGAATAGTGACCGGCCTTTCATAATTTTAAGACATCTTCTATAGATACAAGTATATAAAAGAGCATTTAGAGCAGTGGCGTCATTAGCATATGATGGTAAGGGCGTTGAGAATATTAGAAACAAAAAGCGCATCAGATTTTTGAACCCACGACCCGGATTTAATCCCTTTTGTACCTTGAATATTTTCAATCACTTTTTTCAGATTAAGGTAGAGATTGATAGCTTGTCAACAAAAAATCTACCCATTGAATTTTTCTGAATTTTTTATATGTTTGTGTTGAGTCCTTGTTCTAAATCATATCAAAAAGTCAAGGCAGGTCATCGGGCTAATTTTTGAGAAATTTGACAATTTTAATATAGCCTTCATCAACCACCGAAGAGCTGAAAAAGCAGGGTAAAATAATATAAGATTATGATATGAAAAGGGCTGTAAATTTTTTATTACTATATTAATTATCATTTGTCTTATATGAATTCAAACATCTGTCTGTATGGATTAATATTTGACATCAATCTTAAATTTATCAAGCATTGTTTGCAAAAACCAGAATTACATTTACCAAGATGCATGGTCAAATTAGGTTAAAATATTGCCTATTTATAGTACAAAGTCTCACACTTCTGCTTCCACTGTGAAAAAATTACCCATCAAATTTCTTTTTTTATTGCATATTATAGTTAGCCTATAAGTGTCTTAAATTTTAGAAAAAAATCATACTACATAATGGGGTTTAAATTCAACCTGGAACAAGTTAATTATCTTACACCTTACCCTACCCCCTTCCTTTAGAAGGATGCAATTTTGAAGAATATGGTGACGAAGAGAGTTGATCAAGAATTTATCAAAATATTTCACAGAAAATGAGTAAATTCTATGTAATATTCTTCTAAATTACATTTTGTATCACAAAAACAATTTATACATGTACACCTAGATACATGTTGCCCTGGTTGACCTTTTTGCACTTATATTTAAAAAGATAAGTTTTCCCTATATCATTCAAATTGACTTTGATAGATAGAATTAATCGAAATATTTCAAAGAAAATGAGTAAAATTTCAAGTAATATTCTTCTAAATTACATTCTATATCACAGAAAACAATTTATACATGTACACCTGGACACATGTTGCCCTGCTTGACCTTTTTGCTCTTATATTTAAAAATGATATCCTTTGTAGATTTATTATACATATGATTCTTGGATGAATTATCAATGACAATATGTTTTGACCAATTCTGTGCATAATTAAACTGGTTTTATTATCTTCCTTTGACAACAATAGAATGATTAATTTTACTTTTCTTTAACTCTTTTCCCCCTGTTGCCACCATTTGACGCATATGCGATTTCCCTAGAGTGTTTTTCTGGCTGCCCCCTGAAGCCATTTTGACTTACTTGAAAAGACTGACCATTACATTTAGAACATGCTATTCAAGCACCTAAACATCATCAAAGTGGCACATATATATATCAATGTTTGGGGAATGGATTGAACTTTAGTATTGTCATATAATTTTCTAAGAAAAATTAATCTACAATTAACAATATAGGTGAAAACAGGTAAAATGAATTTTTCACAACTAATCTTCATATTATCCTTTCTATGAAAGAAATTTTCTATAAAATATACCAGTAAACTAAAAATATAATACCAAACCAATTAAAAGGCTCATTATTTTTTGTCAAATTAATATTAATTAAGATAGATTAATAATGATAGGTAATTATCTTAGACTTGAGCCAACTAAACTTCACAATCAAGTACAAGCAGGCATGTTTATGAATATGTAATATATTTAGTTGACCACTTCTTGCAAAAGTCTTGGGGAAAATAAATTAATACATGATTATATCTAAATCAATGCCCAGATGAAAAAAATTCTGAAAGTAGATTATTTAGTACTCTTAAAACACATGGGAAATCTGTGGCCGCCATTGTTGTTCTTGTTAAAGATTCTATGATGATCTTCCTCTAATTTTCATTGTAAAATTTTATTTTTATTAAATTCAACTTAAGAACTGATTAAAAAAACATTGTCAATGCTAATGCAATCCAAGGTATTTTACATAAAATGCAATATTAAGGCTGAATTTTGCTTGTGACAAGGCCCAATTTCTTCTTGTAAACAAACTGGGTGCCATTGTTTTCACACAGGTAAATCTCAAGTGAATTCACACCAAGCTGTGACTTCACTAATTATTGTAACATTACCTAATGTGTAATACACATGATTGACTATCATTTAGAGCTGAATTTACTTAGAAACAGGGGAAATCACAGAGCTAATTTAGGGTTGTTTTGTGTATGCGTCAAATGGTGGCATCAGGGAAATGGGGCATAGCGTCAAATGGTGGCATCAGGGGGTAAAGGATGTAATGCATTAGGGGGAAAAGAGTTAAACAATTCCTTTTTTATTCCAAATACATGTACAACATAAATAAGAAAACCCAGTGATTATGAAGTTTTGAACACAGAATCAATCCATGCATGTTATCCTTGTTTTAAAAATATTCAGATAAAAATGTGTTATGTATTACTCTGTTAACTGAAGAATGCCTGGTCATCAGTTGTCAGATATTAATACACTACAGCATGGTAAAAAAAAAAAGCTAAATACATGGTAAAAAGTGCGGGGAAAATTGGGTGATTTGGTTATCATCATCATAAGAGGTAATAATTTGTAACTTTAAAGTATAGATTTTGCAAACAGATTCATGAAAGTTAGAGGAATCCCACCATAAACTGTATGTGATACTGTACAATTTTGAAATTCATGATGTAGTTCAACAAAGGAAAGGAAATACATTCAGTACTTGTAGAGTAATAGGATAAACTTGCTATTTTGTTTTTTGTCTTATTGGCTAACAAAGATCAATGTAAACATGTATGCATTTTTAATTGCCATCGTATGCAGCCAGTTGCGTCATGTTCAAGGATCCTGACAATTCCGTTGTTTTTATGTCAATACAACAAAGGTGTTCTTTCACAAGGATTTGCAGTGAGCAAAATTCATTCTGTATATTCAGATTTTGAAGCACGTCTTATGGTGTGATATGTCCGTTCCTCTTTACCGTCTCCTTCTGTAAAGAACAAAATATTTTAATACAATAAGAATGAAAATACACGTTTTACTTCTTTTTTACACTGCAAACATAGTATGACTATGTCTATATGAATATAAGACACTTTTGAGATAACTTTTTTATATAATGTCATGAATTTTTTAAATTAAATGCATATAAAGTCAGCCTCATTAATCTGGGCACTTTTGCTCCCAAGGAAATTATTTGGAATAATGAATTTTCTTAATTAAACAAACTGTTGTATAAGGTCGATAAAGATCAAATATTTTATTCTAAATGTAGGCCACACTCTAATGCCAAGACCATGGGGTTAAAGGAAAAGAAATAAACGTGAAATACAAAGACTCAGCACAAACTGTTCAAGAGTTAATACCAAAGGATCAAGTTTTTGTGGAAATAAGAAACTACATGTACCTGTCAGTGACACATCAATGCATATACAACTAGCAACCTAACTATTATATGTGGAATTAAAATACTTTTGTTTTTACATCTTATTCCATTTTTTTAATTCAGTTGTGTCCCTAATTACCCGGTACCTAATTGATATAAATCCAATATTCTTTTGTAACACTGCAAATGACACTTGATTAGCCAAGGATCCTATATTTCCATGGGATTTGTAACATGATGAAAATAAAATAAAGTAAACAGCTTGATCTATTTTAAAAAAAGATATAGAATTTATTAACAATTCTGATTTATTTTGCAAATTTAGCTATGATAATGTGAAGAGGTCAATATTGTTAAAAAACCATGTCAATTACAAGTTTTTTTTTAACAATATACTGACTTCTTCATATTATCATACCAATTCTTTGGTGCTTTAGTTGAAACAATTTCATTCAAGTTAGAAAACATCTTTACATTTAACAATTATTTTGGTTATTCAGTTTTGAATTCAATTTACAACATGACTTTTTATATGTTTATACACACATATTTTACCATACATGTATTTAAGTCAATAGAACACCTACGTATGTAAGTAGTGATGTAGGGATCCCCGGTTAGATTCTCAGTCCAGCCATACATGTGTCTCGTTTCCTGACACACAAGTATGCCACTTTATGTTCAGTTTGCTGTAGCAGATCTGGCTTGAACTTTCCTGAAATATTAATATGATCTTCGAGAAATTATTGACTTAAGAAAATGCTTCTATATGTATACAATAATACTGAAAGTCCTGCCAGGGGCAATAAGAACTTGTTGTTGTGTCTTTGAGGGAGAAGAACATTTAAGGAGGGAGGAATGTAATGGTTTTGGCCGTGGATATCGGCCTGGATAGCTCAGTTGGTAGAGCACCTGACTGAGATACAGGAGTCCAGGGTTTGATTCCCGGTCCAGCCATACATTTTCTCCTTTCCTGTTACAGATTTGGTGCCGTTGACCACCCCTGGACTTGCAGGTGAAAGAAAATGCTTCTATATGTATACAATAATACTGAAAGTCCTGTCAGGGGCAATAAGAACTTGGGTTTTGTCTTCGAGGGCAAAGACCATTTAAGGAGGGAGGAATGGAATGGTTTGGGCTGTGGATATCGGCCTGGAAAGCTCAGTTGGTAGAGCACCTGACTGGAGATACAGGGGTCCCAGGTTCGATTCCCGGTCCAGCCATACATTTTCTCCTTTCCTGTTACAAAAATACAAGGACTTAAAAATCATAAATTTAAATTTTTAATACATGTATTATAAAACACCTCCTTTTTACCACCCCCTTGAAAAAAAATTCTGGATTTTCCCTGATATATGTGCAAGTGTAAATTGAATGAAAAAAATACAAACCAATGGCTATTTTGGAGTTAATGTAAAAAGCACCCTTGACATTCCTCTTTCCAGGTGACACTTGATTTGGTCACATTATTTCAGCAGAGAAAGCTGAATACACTGTCTAGTTCATAGCTTGCTTCACTTGTAGTATTAAATATTTCTTTTATAATCTATGAATATGAAATTATGATATCTGCTTTATAATCAGGGCCCTTTTGAGCATAAAACAAATACATACATAAATTTATTACAGGTACATAAATATTACATAAGGCTAAAAAAAATAATCTTTTTTCCTGCTACCCAACTGACCCTATTTTTTTATCACTTGATCCTAAAGTTGTTTCTTTTTTTTTTCAATGCAACTTTTTACAATTTGCTTGTTATTTCAAAATGACAAAAGATTTGCAAGTAAATGTCCACTATCATTTATAAAAGGCCGGGTTATAATAATTAAAAAGCATCTGTCATCCAAAGCAGAGAAAGTTTATACATTTCTGCATTTGAACAATTTAAGCAAAATATGTTTTTCCATTTTTTGATCTGAGTAACTAAACACCACCTTGTGTGTTAGGCACAAATAAGTATAATTACTTTACATTTTTTACCAATCCGCCTGAATCCGGCCTTTATCATGTTCTGACACCAGAAATGTCCAGTTTTATTCTTCTATTCTAGAAGTTACAGTCTGGTCATGAAATAAGTTTTAATTTTTAGCTAAACAAAACTACTTTAGGAAGGAAAAAAACCTATGAAGGTTATTGGTAATTGAAGTTAAATTTACTGGTTGTACCAGACCTGTGCGTAAACAAACAAGCACCACAGTCATGATCGCTATACTAAGTCGTAAATATTCACCTTATGTATCTGACACAGACACAGCATACCAAAAATCTGTTCTGCAAAAGTTTTACTTCTTCCGTCATACCAATTAACATCTGTAGGTCATGGTCTTTAAAATGTCTATACAGAAAACAACATCAGGCACAGATCGATACCTGTGTACCCACGTGGTGCTGCAGCGGACACTGGACAAGTAGTTTCACCAAAATTATGTTCATGTCCGGCTTCAGTCTCACTTCTATTTTGATTCTCATGAAGATGCATCAATGTCGAGAACCGTAAAGATTTAATACGTATGGTAACTTTGTCTTTTAAGTCGAGGAAATTTCTCGATCGCTTCGTCGGCCATCTTGTAGCATAGACAATAATGTGTAGATGGAGACTTTTATTTGACGGCGTTCTGGAATCCGGAAGAAAAGCACGTGCAAATATGCGAATTCTTTCTATCCCGTGATTGCTGTCGGTCACTACCTTAAATATAGATTTTTTTTCAGAATCGGACGAAAGACCTCTCATTGCTCGCAACGAGATCGTATCTAGTTATTCTATTTATTGCTGTTGTAAACTTTCAAGACTAAGCAGCTACTTTTCTCTTCTCTTCCTGTGATTAAAGAACAAATCAATAGAGGTTCAATCTTGGCGGAGATTCTTGCTCTTCATATTAAGACAATAGCAAGTCACACAAAGGTATACTCGAAATAGGTTTTATTTCAGATACATTCCACCGTTTTCAATATATGCACACAGTGGCGAACAATCTGTTCTGCTAATGTGTAGACTAGTGTTAAGTAGCAGATTTAATCTTAGGTGTAAAGTGTAGGTAGACCAAGAGTTTCCCCTCGATAAGTATGGGGGTGGGATTCAAAAGGAGCCCTTTTGAAAACTCAGATATCAAAAATTTTAATTTGATATGTGAAATAAAGAAGATATTTTTGCAGTTGATTTCGGGATGTGGAGACCACTTAACCTAATTTTGAAATCGTTACTTATCCTTGTATTCGATATGTGCGTAGTAAATATGTGAACTTCCTTTCTGAATAATCAAATTTCGATCAAAACGTTAAATTTCCTACTTACCAAATATAATTCAAGTTATCAGTTTTGTTTCCTGCACATATTAGGGATTCCTGTTTCTTCTGATTAAATTTACTGATACAGACTTAATATTATTAACACTTGAAGTTTGGATTTATAGAATTCAAGCTAAGAGAGTAATTTGTCCTTAGATATGAAGCAAAACTGTAAACATAATCGGATAGGTATGCAGATTCCTAAGAATGCTTTTAAGGTCACTTAAGTAAACTCATGTGACCTATTGTTTTCTGTTTTTTCCATCGTCGGGCAGTGTGCGATATAAGAAGAATCTTAGCTTCTTGATTGCAACCACTTGAATAATTTCAACCAATTTTGTCATGAAGCATATATGGGTAAAAGGAATCAAGAATTTTGAATTTTATCGTCCCTTTCTCCCTGGGGCCTTCCTGGGGGTGGGGCCAAAACCACTTAAATTAATGCAATCTTTAAAAATCTTCTTCTTTACTGATGGAAACAAAGCAGTCAAACTGTTGGTATGATTGTAATTAGCACAGAGTCATCTTCCAAAATAGAGGCTTGTGTGAATATTTAAGTTTCAAGTCGAAAACCTGATCTAATTTAAATATTAAACATGCAGAATTGGATCAATGAATATCAAGTTTTTTTGGATTACAAAAAAGGAAAATCGAAAGAAATATATTAGATGTACATATTAATTGAAATCAAGTCGTTCTATTTTAAGAAAGACTAAACCAAATGAAAAGTCAAATACATGTGAAATGCTGAATTCAATTAAAAGTAAAAAAAAATTAATTTCAATATCAGCTAAATTAAGATAATATTGAAATATTTATTTTGCATATTAATGAACTATTGAAAAAAAATGGAGAGAAAGTTAAATTTTCAGACAAGATATATCAAAACAATTGAAGTATTATATTTGTATATAATTATCAAAAGACAAAGAGACAAGGATTGAAATTTCAAATATAATAAATTAAGAAAAATGGATTACGTTATAAGCATATACATCAAAAATTCAAAATACAAAATAAAGAGTTATGACTCAATCACGAGAATAAGAATGTATTGAATATCCCAAAGAAGTGTCATGATTTTGAACTTCCATATATATATTTTTTCCGAAACTTCATAGGAATTCTTACAGACATACATAGCGAGTTCAAGTAAATGTTCAACCAAGCCCATTTCATTTCTCCTCACTAAGATATAAACAGCAGTGAATGAGAAACTTAAAAAATACAGTGCAACCATATATTCAATAAGCGGTGTAAATCAGACGTAGATGCTTGCAAGGAACTTTTGAACAATTGGAGATCAAGAGTTGTTACCAAAATCAACAGCTTAAAACTTAACGTCTCTTTAATTTTATACACAATTCCCCACGATAAATTAAAGTCCAAGCTTTTCGAAAGTATTGTTTTTTCCAATAGAAATGGAAATTGAGAATTTACTTACCTGGTCATTGGTTATTTGTAAAATCCTTTTGTTTAAAACATACTGATTGTACACACAAGGACTGTAAATACGGCAACAAAAAGATGCTTGGGTTTCTGATTGACAATATCTATTTTGTTTTAAGAGACTAGGTCTTCCAACAAATTATTGGAATTCCCATCGGTACCAATAGTGCTAAGTAATTAACAGACCAATTTTTGTAGTCATATGAAGAAAAAAATTGTGCAAAATCTTACGCCTGAAAAGACGTGAAAAGACAAAAACCATTGTTTTGGCCTTTAACTCTATATTTAGATATTTCAACGATTATTTGTCAATAAACAATTGTAATTTCCATTCACAGCTAGGTTAAGGACTGCCAAAGGTAGATCAGTCTGTGCAAAGCTTCGGAAGATCGATAATAACGCTATGGAGAAACTGTACAAATGAATCTCGGCGAATAAATAATTATTTTCTTTTTCATACAATATTACATATAGTGATTGCTCCTTATTATTATACACGCATTTATGTGTCATTAAAACAATATTTGAATCTAAAATTAAAGCCATTTTTATCTCCCTGTGCTGACAAATATGACGTCATAGACTAGTTTGATACGCAGATTCAAATTCTCTGCACGTGAGACACAGGCTATAATTGCAACTTGTTGATGTGATATTTAAAAACTAAATACCGGTAAGTGTGATTTGCCTTAAATTGAGACAAATATTTTTAATGCATTAATTAATATTTCACAATCTTATTAAAAAGATAACGAATTTTTATCTTATAGAGCTGCAGTCATGTACTTTTATTCACGAACGAACTACAATCACATGCACACCCCCTACAAAATCTCAAAAGTTCAACGATATCTGCTTAACTATAAACCATGATATTTTGTTCACATGTAGATATTGTCTCTACTATTCTGAAAAGTGCTGGAAGCAAGTGTTGCGCTATTGAGTTTTTCTGTTATATTTTTTTTCTGTAATTTTACATTATTTCAATGCATAAATTGTAAATGTACGAGGGTTTGAAGAGAGGATACATTTTATATAATACCCGTCCATGTGGAAATACTCCCAGCACTTTTCGGGTTAAGAGATCTGTCTTGAAGAAAACAAAATCTATTTCTTGGTGTTATATTATCCGTATATCGTTACGATCTGTGTATCCGTACATATTAATTTTTGTCCCATGCTTTTGCGAAAGCGAGAGGACATTAAATCTCATTCGCCCGTCCGTCAGTCTGTTAGTCTGTCAGTCTGTCCGTCCGTCATTCCGTCATAAAAACTTTAAGCTTGTCCATAACTTTTGACTCAGTGGAGCAATGACTTTCATATTTCACATATGTATTCCATGTGACAAGACCATTCTTTGGGTACCATCAATTTTTATCTTTTGCCCTTAACATTGGAATTGACCCACTTTTACACAAAAATTCTAAAATTTTACTTTGGCCATAACTTTTAAATGGCATAAACAAGGACTTTCACATTTTAAATATGTATTTTTTGTAACAAGGCCTTTCATTGGATACCAACAGCTTTGACCTTTTGATCATGATCTTGGAGATTTGTGTACTTATGAAAAACTTTAACTTTGACCATAACTTTTGAACAGTAGCCGGTAGGGCTTTGGCATTTCACATATGTAATTCTTGGAAGATGTCCTTTTATTGTATACCAATAACTTTGACCCTTTGACCTTGATCTTGGAGTAAGACTTACTTTTCAAAAAATTTGACCTTGATCACGACTTTCATATTTTACATGCTTTCAAGACATTTCAGTGGATACCAACAGCTTTGACCTTTTGACCTTGACCTTGAAGATTTCATACTTGTAAAAAAACTTTTTAAGCTTCACGTAAGTAATTCTTGTGAGAAAAGTTTTCATTGGATACCAAGAACTTTTACCCTTTGACTTTGACCTTGGAGTTCAGTGATTATTTCTAAATAAATGACATATGATAGGGTGTTCATCTTACACAAAATTTGCCATAAAAATGACATCACATCCAAACAAGCCTCCGAAAGCAGGGGACCTCAATTCCTTGACTTTGCTTGTTGTAATTTTAACCATGTCTCATTACATACAGCTAATTTATGTTAAGTCGCTTTGGCCGACCCCGGTTGAGACCCTATACAAACATTCATATGCATTAGTACAATTGCCAATAAATTCAAACTCTTGCTAATAAAAATAAATGATATTAAATTTATATTGATTTTTCTCGGAATATTTTAAAAATATTCTTATGGGCGCCCTTAACCTAGCTGAGTTCTTTTGTCGACATGATATATCCTGGTGAGCTTGAGATAAAAGATACCACAGAATCAGGTTAACCCTAACAAAAATACTATAGTTAACTATAGTTTACTATAGTAAACTATATTAAACTATAGTTAACTATAGTTGATTATAGTTCATTATAGTTTACTATAGTTTACTATAGTTTACTATAGTTTACTATAGTTAACTATAGTAAATCAATGTGTCAAAGTTTTCGCCAAAGTTTTCGAAAGTGTAAAAGTTTTGAAAGTGTCCAAGTTTTTGCCAAAGTTTTTCAAAGTGTCAAAGTTTTCGTTTAAGTTTTTCAAAGTTTCAAAGTTTTCGCCAAAGGTTTTCAAAGTGTCCATGTTTTCTTAGAAGTTTTTTAAAGTGTAAAAGTTTTTGCCAATTTTTTTCGAAGTTTTCGATAAAGTTTTTCAAAGTGTCAAAATTTTTAATAAAGTTTTTCAAAGTATCAAAGTTTTCGATAAAGTTTTTCAAAGTGCCTTAGTTTTCGATGACGTTTTTTGAAGTATCAACGTTTTTGACTTTTTTCGAAGTTTCAAAGTTGTCAATGAAGTTTTCGAAGTGTCAAAGTTTTCGATAAATTTTTCAAAGTGTCAAAGTTGTCAATAAAGTTTTTCGAAGTATCAAAGTTTTCGAAAACGTTTTTCAAAGTATCAACGTTTTCGATAAACTCATCCAAAGTGTAAAAGTTTACAATAAACTTTTTCTAAGTATCAAAATTTTCGATAACGTTTTTCAAAGTATAAAAGTTTTTGATAAAGTGTTTCAAAGTGTTAAAGTTTTTCGCTAAAGTTTTTCAAAGACTCAAAATTTTCACCTAAGTTTTTCAAAGTGTCAAAATTTTTAATAAAGTTTTTTAAAGTATCAAAGTTTTCGATAAAGTTTTTCAAAGTTTCAAAGTTGTCGTTGAAGTTTTTCAAAGTGCCTTAGTTTTCGATAACGTTTTTTGAAGTATCAACGTTTTTGACTTTTTTCGAAGTTTCAAAGTTGTCAATGAAGTTCTTCGAAGTGTCAAAGTTTCCGATAAATTTTTCAAAGTGTCATAGTTGTCAATAAAGTTTTTCGAAGTATCAAAGTTTTCGATAACGTTTTTCAAAGTATCAAAGTTTTCGATAAACTCATCCAAAGTGTAAAAGTTTACAATGAACTTTTTCTAAGTATCAAAATTTTCGATAACGTTTTTCAAAGTATAAAAGTTTTTGATAAAGTGTTTCAAAGTGTTAAAGTTTTTCGCTAAAGTTTTTCAAAGACTCAAAATTTTCACCTAAGTTTTTCAAAGTGTCAAAATTTTTAATAAAGTTTTTTAAAGTATCAAAGTTTTCGATAAAGTTTTTCAAAGTTTCAAAGTTGTCGTTGAAGTTTTTCAAAGTGCCTTAGTTTTCGATAACGTTTTTTGAAGTATCAACGTTTTTGACTTTTTTCGAAGTTTCAAAGTTGTCAATGAAGTTCTTCGAAGTGTCAAAGTTTCCGATAAATTTTTCAAAGTGTCATAGTTGTCAATAAAGTTTTTCGAAGTATCAAAGTTTTCGATAACGTTTTTCAAAGTATCAAAGTTTTCGATAAACTCATCCAAAGTGTAAAAGTTTACAATGAACTTTTTCTAAGTATCAAAATTTTCGATAACGTTTTTCAAAGTATAAAAGTTTTTGATAAAGTGTTTCAAAGTGTTAAAGTTTTTCGCCAAAGTTTTTCAAAGACTCAAAATTTTCACCTAAGTTTTTCAAAGTGTCAAAGTTTTCGCTAAAGTTTTTTACAGTGTCAAATTTTTCGCTAAAGTTTTCCAAAATGTCAAGGTTTTTGTCAAAGTTTTTCAAAGTATCAAAGTATTCGTCAAAGTTTTTCAAAGTGTCAAAGTTTTCAAAAAACTTTTTCAAAGTTTTATAGTTTTTCAAAAAAGTTTTTAAAGTATCAAAGTTTTCGATAAACCTTTTCAAAGTGTCAAAGTTTACAATAAACTTTTTCTAAGTATCAAAGTTTTCGTCAAAGTTTTTTTTTTTAAGTATCAAAGTTTTCGATAAAGTTTTCAAAGTTCCGAAGTTTTTGATAGTTTTTCAAAGTTTTCAAGTTTTTCGATGAAGTTTTTAATGTATCAAAGTTTTCAATAAACTTTTTCAAAGTGTCAAAGTTTACAATAAACTTTTTCTACGTATCAAAGTTTTTGATAAAGTTTTTCAAAGTATCAAAGTTTTTGATAACGTTTTTCAAAGTTTCAAAGTTTTAGATAAAGTTTTTCAAAGTTTCAAAGTTCTCGATAAAGGTTTTAAAAGTTCCAAAGTTTTTCAAAGTCTCAGAGCTTTCGCCAAAGTTTTTCAAAGTGTAAAAGTTTTTTATAAAGTGTTTCAAAGTTTTATAATTTTTCAAAAATTTTTTTAAAGTGTCAAAGTTTTCGTCAAAGTTTTACAAAGTGTCAAAGTATTCGTCATTGTTTTACAAAGTGTCACATTTATCACTATGGTAAATCAAAGTTTTCAAAGTGTCAAAGTTATCACTATAGTTAACTATAGTAAACAATAGTTAACTATAGTAAACAATAGTTAACTATAGTTAACTATAGTATTTTTTTGTTAGAGGAATGCTGACAAACCGTTTATTCATACTCATTTCTAAAATTAATCCATTATTTTTACACTGAATTGACAATAGATTTTAAAGTATTTCCCAATCATGACAAAGATTACATTGTGGGTGTGACTGGTCGAAATGTGATGCTCTTTCCTCCATGGTACCTGATCTCACCTCTGACGTTTCTAAGGTTCGTGTTTTCTCTGCTAATGTTTTATATTCCTTTATGTATTTTTATCTTGAATACTGCTCATTATCTCCATATGTTTCATTGAAGGGTATTGAAAATCGCAATTTATTTAACAATTTAAGAAAACAGTGAATATATTCAATGAGCTTATCATATTTATCAAACTTTTCCCAGTAGTTTTAATGAAAATGCTCTGTTCTAAATTAAACAATCCTAGTCTTATATATTTACTAATAAGTAATATTCCTAATCACAAAAGGGTCCAGTCTTGTATTCCACCATATTTCGAGTTAAAGACTACACCTTGCATTTCTAACAAATACACATCGACCATTGCTCCAAACTTTTCAATTACAAAAAATTGTTCATGGCCTGGATACAGAGCATCTGAAACATAATCCTCCATCGTCTTCATGTTCTACTTCACCCTATAACTATTGTCCTGTTGGACATGTAATTACAGGTGACGTAAATATAGTTAATAATGAGGACCTTAGATCAATTATTTTGAATAGGGAACCCCGATTCTTTAACTGGCATCATAAGTTAATAAATATCATAGATTCTGTTGAAAATTACGCCAGGCGATTGGCCAGATATGAAATAGGAGACGTGACACCTTGTCAGAATGGATTAAATATATATGATCATTGTTAAAGTCACGTATTAAAAGATTGACGGGCAATATTAAAACCATCTATCCTTCTGTGTTCAATAAACCATAAGTGAAAAAAATAGATAGATTACATGATCAGTACGTACTGGTACCTGCCGACAATCCAGTAACAACTTTGTCTTCGTTTGTAAGGCTCATTATTTAAATTGTATCCTAGAAGAACGTAGATTTAATTCTACAAGTGGTAATCCTACTTATAATCATACTTCCTTTTCTAATGAAGAAATTCTTCAAAATCAAATGTCACTATTGAATTTTTTAATATTCCACAGAACCAAAATGAATTTGAACAACCTTATATACAGCTGTATATTGGATTCCAAAACTTCAGAAGAATCCTTACAAAAAAATACATAGCGGGTTCCATTAAATATTCAACCAAGACGCTTTCGCTACTCCTCACTGAGATATTGGCAGTAGTGAAGGAAAAACCTAAGGTTAACTGTGCAAAACTAAAAAAATTACCAAAGTCAACAGCATGACTTTTCAACTTTATACACAACCATTTCCCACGATAAATTAAAATCCAAGCATTCTTAGCTAAAAATGGAACTCGTAAATTTCCTTACAGTGTACCTGGTCATTGGTCATTTGCAAAATCATTTTTTTCAAAAATATTCTGATTGCACACACAAGTACTCTGAAGATGACATCAAGAAGATGCTTGAGTTTCTGATTGACAATATATATGTGGTTTTTGGAAACCAGGTATTCCAACAATCGATTGGAATTCCTATTGGTACCAATTGCGCTCCGTTTTTAGCAGACAATTTTTGTATTTATATGAAGCAGAATTAATGCAAAATCTTATGCGTGAGAAGAAGAAAATACTTGCTGTGGCCTTCAACTTGAATTTCAGATATATCTAGGACGTATAGTCAAGAAACAATGGTAATTTCCATTCCAGGAGCGCTTGAGATAAAAGATACCACAGAGTCTGACAAATCTGTTTCATACTTGGATATTTTACTTGAAAAAGACGTTAATGGTAACCTAAAAACAAGTACATGTAATATGATAAGCGTGACGACTTTAACTTCTCTATCAACTTCCTTTACTTATGCAGCAATATACCTTCATCATCTGCATACGGAGTGTATATATGTCAGTTGATTCGATACGCAAGAGCATGCTCTATGTATGAAAAATTTCTAAAACGAGGTAAATTATTGTCAAGCAAGTTGATGAAACAAAAAAAATCTGCATTCTCGTTTAAATTCATAATTTCGTAAGTTCTATAGTCGTTACAATGACCTTGTCAGCAAATACAGTTTTCATTGAGTCAAATGCAGACCGACATTTTACATTCATATTGTTAAGACATTATTTATACACTGAATTGACAACGGATTTTTCCGTTATTTCACGATCATGACAAGGAGCACACGGCGGTTGTGACCGGTAAGCAGAGGATGCTCACTTCTCCATGTCACCTAATCCCACTTCTGATTTTTGGACGTCTGCCTTTGCTCTGCGCAGTTATGATAAGGCTGTCCAAAGGTTTAAATGCCTTAAAAATATACAATTTAATTTGAGATAGATTTTAATTTTAATATTAACATGTAATCCTTGTTTGAAATTGCAGTCAGGTTGAGTAATAATTTAATTAGGTATTATAATAAAGCATATCTGTGATGTCACATGAATGTGCTGATCACGTAAAGGACATTTATGTAATTCTTAAATGTTGAACTAAAATGGCTTCGGCACAGGTGCAAAACAAAATTATTGTGCAAAGTTTCTTACATAGATCAATTCATAGTGATATCTGGTACATAAAAAGTGCTGGGGCAGCTTTAATTTTTACTTCTTAAGGAAATATTCTACTAGAAATTCAACTTACCAACATAAGAAGGGTTATTTTCCACTCTTTATATCGCTATTTATTCAAAAATGGATAAACTACATACACTCTCCCAGCAAAATTCAGTTAGAAAACCTTATTTCTCTTTTAGATTTACGCAGAATACCTTCAATTTATCCGTGATATAAATAAAAAACACAATTCATAAATTCTAACTCTGTCTGCGGAAGTGTAAGGAGAAGGGGTTTCACATATAATTTTTCGCTATTGTTTGAATATGAGCATATTGGACAAGAGAAACGAAAGGGGATATCTATATTACAAATGTTCAACATCATAACAAAAACAACATGCCGTGTGAAAAACTTTCCCCCTCATGTAAGCTTAAGTATGCAGTGACTTGACGTCTTATTCTATTATGACGTCATATCTAGGTAGTTCAGAGAGGTAACTTCAGTTTGAATAGTTTGATATTTTACGGATAGCCCTATCCTGGCCGCGTGCTCCTATTTTGTATTGTTTTATTGACTTTGAAATTGAATACTGATCGTTATCCCCATCTCTTTCTTGTAAATGAACAAACGAATTCAAATATAATCTAAATTGTTATTTTACGGGAAAAAATTAGTATAATTTGTGTTCTGTTGTTTAAAGGCTTATTTAATGATTTATTTCCTATATATTTAAATAGATATTTAAAACAAAACAGATATATGTACTGAAAATACATGTCAGATTGAAAAGTTGACATGAAATTGTTTAACTTTGTTCCTCAAAGAAGACAAAAAGAACAGATTTTAAAGTGATAATGTATCATCAATGAACATGTTGTCAAATAATCTAAATATTGCATAAAGATTCCAACTCATTCACACATTATACATGTATATTCAATACCATCAATTCGTAGCAGTACTTTCATTACCTTGATTCTACATTGTAATTATCTCAAGTGCACTATTCTGTACAAATCAGAATAATCCGTTACTTTGAAAAACAATATAAGAGGACAAATTAATACTATCATCTTAACGTAGAACCTACGTCGTATGACATCATAACTAGTGAATGTGTTTAGTCAGTGCTAGATCCATTATGACGTTATAATTAACTCAATGTCATTTCCCGTACTTTTCGGCTTCAGTATAGAAATGGTAGAAAAAAACTGCATTTTGAAATTCACAAAATTCAATTCAAAATCATGCCGAAATAATCTTCTTAATATTCGATTTATATATATATTTTTAATAAAATGCTTAATGACAATATATTTCTTGAATTAGAGAAACCTGTAGGCACCTTTCATCTTGACCTTAATTAAGTTGACAAATCCAAGACTGTATTGTGTGATGAAATTGCCATTTATACAACAAACTGTAATAATGTAAATGATAATGTAACTATTTTGAAGGAATGCAAAAAATCTTTTTTTAAAATCGTCAGTTGCCAACTACCGGTAAATAGTGTAATATTTTTATGAAATGTGTCTAAGTCAAAGATGTACGTGTTGTAGATTGTGTGTACATTCTGTGATATCTATCATGAAATGATGTGCATTCCTTTTCATAATTATTTGTTACTTATTCATATTCTTGGAGTTTTAACACAATTTCTCTATTAAATATGATCTTTTGAATTAAAAGTACAATTTTTTATTAACATTTTTAAGCTAAAAGTAGCCCCGAACAGTCATTTAATAATAAAATCTGTGTAAGTGCAAAAAGGTCAAGAATATTAGTATTGGTAAATAACCTATCTCTCATTCGTTAGAGGGGAAAGGTCTATATTTTAATCACTTTTTGTAATCATTTGGGTATGTTCTTTATTATATTAAAGATTGAAAACTTTGTGACAAAGACTTCTGATATATATTTACAAATGTAGGGTGGAAAATTGACTGAAAATAAATAGAGTTCATTTGCCTATAGTTTTGAAAATGTTGACTTATCTTTTATTTGAATTGAATAAAAAAGAATTTATTGTCGGGAAATATTGTTTAATACTGTTAAATTTATAAACAATAAAAACAATGATGTTTAAAGAAGCAATTCTGGGATTTTGTTGTCTTCTTTGCATGACAAGTACCCCTAAAATGACTGAAATTGTGAAGTCGCAATATGTATTTATCATTCCATGTTTAACTAGCTGCACTTCATTTAATAACAAGGAAACATGTCGTGTGCTTTTAACTGATTGATAAGCAAGTGCTAATTTATCATTATGAAAAGTTTGAAAATCTTGTGACAAAGACTTCTCCGACATAGGTTCTACCTTAAGTATATTTTATTGTTATTTTTGCCAATTATTAAATGACATATTTCATCTCTATAGTGTTGATTGTGATGATCATAACTCAGCTCAACAGAGCTGCATTGAATGTGTGCAGCATGAGGGAACAAAAAAAATGTTAACGAGAACATGAAGTTAGGAAAAAAATAAAGACCTGATAGATGCTATGCACATGGGATACTCTGCAACTTTAAGGTGTTAAACATTTATCGTTGGCAACTTTTCAGAATGTCGGGAAGTGTCTACTTTAACATGTAAAAAGAGAACAAATCCTTTGTACAGATTTCCAGAGTTAGTTGTTACTGCTGTTTCAAATGTATTTACTTTTCAATCTACATACTTAGTATCTTGATTTTTTATACACTTAAGCAAGTCTCTCACATAAAATATCGGAAGTTCAAACTTGTATGTACTACGCATATTTTATGTTTAAAAAAATCTTTACAAGAAACATATAGAGATAATAAACAGTGTTCTTAATCAAAGTTTATAAAACAGTACAAATAGGAGCAAAGCAAACATGGACATCCAAATATGAGAGATGTGTTTAGGTGCCATGGAAGAGAGTGCATCCCTGCCGACTGGTCACACTCGCCATATGGTCCTTAGTACGATATAGAAATAACGTCGTCAATTAAGTGTATAAATAATGGACTAAATTAGTATGAAAAACTTCAGTCAGCATTTGAATCAATAATAAACTTATTTGATTACGCATGGTCATTGTATCGACCATAGAACTAACGAATTTATGACTTTATACGACACTGAAGATACAATGAATATTCACATAAAACATCATCTTAAAAAACCTGAAAGATTCAATTTGACCTTGAACTTTGAACTTGAAAAAATGAATTAGGTAATATAGAAACTTGTTGGAATATTAACACAAAATATCTAAAATTCAACCAAATTTTTAATCACCACAGATTACTTTAGAATTGCTTCATTTGCACTTGACACATTAAACCTCTGCAGATTGATGACAATTTTATCAAGGAAGGAAAGGAAAGATGAGTACAGACCCTTTCACAATTGGCGCACGAGCACTTTACAACACTTTGCAATCGGAAAATTTTAGCTTCCCACGAGCTCTCGCATACGTTGCACGATGTCTCGCATTCATTGCATGTGTTTTAGTGGTCGCATCAAGTCTCTTCAAAATAGTCAACATGCACCTTTTCAAAGATGAGAATGATAAAACATGAGTATGGTGGTAAAATTAAAGATCAATTTTGGTTACCTTTGTCCGGTTCCATATGCCATAAGACTTGTACACAAGAACATTAAAACAAGTACTTGCGCACTCGAATTCTCTCCTTTCATCTCATGTCCAGATCTGGTGTAAGGGATTCTATATTCTCCACCTGATGTCAAATGTACAATTTTATACAATATTTTCTAACAGTTTATCATTATAAAACATTTTGTTATGGAATGGATGCTATGGATCCTCCCCAAAGAAAACTTGCTTTGAACTGCGATATGTCTAAAATAAATTCATTACTGGTCCTAAAATACCATTAATATGTAAATAACTTGGGGGCAAAGTATTGCCCAAATAAGCAAATTTGTTGTCAGCAATGCAATGCAGAGCGACTAAAATCACTGCATGCCCATATACTGAGTAATGAAAATCTATCGCCAACTAAAGGACAAGTCACAAGCAAATGCAAGGCGCCAAATTACATGTAAGTAAATGTCTAGCACTATGACCCCATATCTAGTTACTAGTATAGCGCAGCCATGGCCCAAACTCTCCCTGTGCTGGTAAAACCTTTAATTCCAGGTAAGAAATGAAAACCTGGAACCCTTGCTGTAACCTTTAAAAAGTTGTTACCTACATGTTATTCTGAAAGGTGTTAATGCACCTTGTCACCTAAAAACCACTTCGGACGATCGGTGTGGATCTCAGGGTACCTAATAAATCTCTCTCTGCCTTTATTAAGAAATTTGCGACACTGCCATTGAGGCGCTTTCTAACTGCATCACACCTTGCTGATTAATCCCCCCCATGTCGCCCACGTAAGAATTGAGAACAGACTATAAAAGTCACTTTACCAGTTTCCGCAAAATTTGAGTAATCCACCCTTATATCTAAATTCTAAAAAATAAAACTTTACAAAATAATACTCAATTTTTAATCAAATCAAGTATTCTTAACATTTTAAAGGACCACGATAAATTAATTAAACGTGTTATTTACATGTTTATTTTCTATTGAAGTAATTAACGGTAATTTCTATTCACTGATACTGTTATGTCTTTGAACATTTTTCCCGGCTGCAAATGCAATGCGCCATACATTAAAAAGTAAATAAATACGCTCAATATTAACTCCTTTACACAATATAAATTTCTTTAAAAATGTTTGCACCTATGTAGAGAGGGACCTTAAATCTATTAACTAACTCCTTCCAGAAACAGGTATGTGAGGGGACAAATTTTAGGTTAAGCAGAGGGGGGAGTCAAATAGGGACAGCCACTCTTCCCAGGGTTATTTCTTTATTACATGTAACTCGCTGAATGGCTTCGTCAATAAAATATACCTTAAAAACTCACACTCGTATGCTTGTCTACTGTCTAGGGCCCTTGTAAGTTGTAACAGAGCTTAAAAACCAAAATGAAAACCTTCCAAGTAATTCAGGTGCAAAATGTGTCGAGAGGATAATTTGTTGAGCATTTTGCAAGGCTCGCAATTTTAAGGGGGGGGTGGTTATACTATTGATGTCTAAAAGACTGGGTTGAACTCGATGCTGGTCTGTTATAGGTATTTGGGGCTGCTTGAGTTTCTGAGGGCAAGGAGCACCATGCTGACTGCGTGTTTGCCGACAGAAGGTTTGATGGAGAGCGAGTTATATTTTTGTGCTTAGTGTGTGGGTGTGGCTGTGAGCAAAGGATACAAGTGTGACTGTACTGACATTGTTGTCTTGGACATGCGCCTTTATAATTAAAATCACTTGAGTGCACTTGAGTGCAGGGGGATTGGGTTCTGATCCCTGCACAGTCTGCACTGTCATAGGTCTGTTATACATATAGAGCAACCACAACTCTCGGTCAACTACTGCAAATGATAATACAGGATTACGCTCTTTTTTAAGTCGGAACTGGGTGTCATAGTCCCGCCAGCCCAACCCCATAATACGACTGGCGCCTAACCGTATTGTGTGCATATATTTTAACAAAGATACTGCTGCATGGGGATGAGCAGATGCATAAATCGTTGAAAAGATAAGGAAAGCGTCAGTCCATACTTGTATGTCCGTAATGGGTTTTGCTTTAGGCTTATTCGTGACTGCAAGTTTCCCGTCTTTTAGAGAAAAATATTTGGTGTCATCATTGGGGTCAGTTTCTGGGACATTATTAAGCAGTATACCTAAATTTATGTATACTCCCCATTGGCAATCTTTATTTTTATATTTTTTGGAACGTTATGCCCTAACTCATTGTCATAGCTGGGCACAGCTGCCCTACATGCACTAGAAATAATTGTATCACCTGATTATTCATCCAAAATAGGGGAGGATGCTGGTTCTACTACACCCCCCCCTGTGATTCCTTTATCAAAGCTGCTACGCTTTCAGTGACCTGTCTCAGTTGGTCTGCTGTCAACACCGCTGATTGCGGAGATGCTGGAAGACTGCTAACTGGTAGCTGAGAATGGTCATGTGCTGAAGGATCCAACAGCAATGAGGGGACAGCCGATGCTGCAGCAACAGCATTCGCCGATCGAGGACCCCGTCCTCTCCTTTGACCTTTCCTTGGCATGGGCTGACTATTGCTGTTTGCTTTGCGCTTCGGCATTCTGTCTATCTGTAGTCGTCTTTGAAAGTTTCAGCGTCGACTGATGACAAAACGTGGTATGACGTCAAATGTACTATTAAGGTAACACTAATAACCCCGGGAAAGAGAGGAATAATTCTATACGGGTTGGCTAACATACGCTGTCAACCGAACCAGATCAAAATAAAAATATAAAAAATAAGGTACATGTATTTCACTTTGATAAATGGCTTTAACCTTGATTGGTTAAATTCCATTAATTTAAAAGTGCTTGCCTGGACTTATGAATGATACTTGGTACTGATTAAATAGATTTATATATAATTTCTTATTGAAAGTAGCAGTACGTGGCTTTTCCTTGGTAACTTAATATTCAGAATACTGGGCATGTTACCCTTGGAATCCAGAAATGGGAAAGAACTTTCTAAGGTTTTGGATATTATGTCCAGTCATTTTGATGTATTGTCAATAATATATGTTAAAACAAATCAGTAATATTGTGATTAAGCACAAAACAAATTGCTACTCAACATCCCTTTTCTCTATGTTAAATTGAATACAGAAGTGTCGCATTAAACCAAAAACCAGTAATCTAAGTACACTTACTTCATCGTCTTTTAATAAAGTACAAAGTCGTCACAGTTAGTATATTACATCTTTTGTATAAAAGGAAATAAAACTTGAATAAATTTTCTGTACATAACTATACCATGCAGAAAATTCACTTTACAGGTTCGTTTACCACCGCTGAAGAGGGCTAAAGCGGCGGCGAGGAAGGTGATACTTAAGGATGATGACACAGATGAAGATGAAATTCTTGCAATATAAGAGGACTTTTTCAAAAATCTGCACTTAATATAGCCGAGGACAATATTAGAATACTCAGAGTGCAGTGTTATCATGTAAAACAATTTATTTTATAATATGTTAATCAAGAGCATTAATCGGAAACTCGTACAGTTTATAAAGTTGGGAGGATACTCTATAGTAATTACGGGATGTGTTTTTTTTTTATTTCATAAACATAAAACTTAAAAAAGATTGAAAATAAATTAAAATTCAAGACGAAATTATCTGAACGATTTTTCATTATTTTTATTCATTTTTCAGGGGTAGGGGTTGGGAGTTTAACAATGTTAAAGTAGTAATAAAGAATCAAACGTTTGTATAAGATGCTGATGTTTATTTGGGAATAAATTATTCAGAAGTGCAGATGTATTTCTTTTCAATTA
Source organism: Saccostrea cuccullata (assembly GCF_032062105.1). Taxonomy (NCBI): domain Eukaryota; kingdom Metazoa; phylum Mollusca; class Bivalvia; order Ostreida; family Ostreidae; genus Saccostrea; species Saccostrea cuccullata. The sequence goes on from NW_026930816.1 coordinate 41,671, forward strand.
CTATAGTATGAATATATGCTCATACTAAATATTATTTTTCAGACATTACTATGATTTTATAATGTCCATAAGAGTAGCCTTCAACACCATGTGGCGGTAACCAGTATCGTTTATCGTCAAATGGAGACAGTGAAATTTTGTTGATAGCTTTCAGATACAAATCATGTTTTTCACTTCGTATAGAGTTCATGGTATGTCTTTCCAATTCACAGTGGTATAGACAGTCCACATAATTCTTATAAGCAAGTTTTTTGGAGACCACAGATTTAGAGATCCCTTTGGCTTTTTTCACTTCACCTCTTTTTCCATCGTCGAAAGTAAACGAGTACATCTTTGGCCTTAAACCCGCAAAACCTATGATAGGAACACCTGTGTAATAGAAAATTAAGATAATAATGATATTTAAACAGCTGCATATTTCCGGAAATGGAGAAGTCAAACAACTTACCTCCACTTTCATCTTTCATTTTGCCAACCACCTTTTTGTTTTTTTCATTGAATAAGAAGTGATGTTTTGGATAGTTTGATGTATCAAAAAGATCCATGTGTTGCTCTATCTCTGTGTACATATCCTCGACCTCGAACCTACAAATTAAACTTGAAACATAAATTGAATGTTCACTCCCACATTTCTCTTTCTTGGAAATCGGATGAAATTGCATGATAAAATACCTGTAAAAGAGAGAGTCTGTATCAGTCATCAACAATTTGGCCTTTTCTCGATATGTTGCTTTAATGAATTCATAATGGAACTGGTACATGAATAATTTGGAGAGGTCTAATATCGTCATACCAATGTAAATAGGCTTGTTAAGTAATAGTTTTACTTTCTTGTTTTTCACTCCGACGAGATGTGAATTGAAGATGGTGAACATCTCGAAGCTAGGTTTGCTGACAAGCTTTTGCAGTACCTTTTTTCGTATGCACTAAATTGAAATTCAATCTATTTCGAATGTTCTCCATGGTTTTTCTGAAATAATAAATGACATACATTAATACATGTTTTAAAATATCAACAAGTCAGTGATTTATCTAACAACTATAATTAGGGAGGCATTGAAGTGATGTTAGATAATTATTGAAAATTTAACGAATCACTAGAAATACTCTATTTAAGTAATATAACATTTCAGATGTTCCCTTTACGTCAACTCACCCAAATGCTACATTGTTATAGGCTTTCTAAAGGGACACCTCAAAGTCATTCTGCGCCTTTTGTCTCATTTTGGTGTTGTATTCTATGTAAGGTTTAAGCCATGAAGATTGTGTAAAGCTTATGACTCGATGTATTTCTTTTAGCACCAATCCGTGAATGATATAGAATTGCAAATTTCTGTAGTGAACAACATACTTTGTCTTTGTTCTAAGTGCAGGTACTAGCTTCTTCGAAATCTCCCCATTAATTTTATTTTTATGAAGTTTGTCAAATATACTGAAAGGAAAAAGAAACGCAGGGTAGCTTAATATTCGAAAACTTTTTGACCACTTGACCGAAAATTACGAAAATTGGTCAGATGAGAAATTAAGTTACTTTGCATCAAAATCAGTGTTCAGAATTACTCAACCGTAAAATGTATGACGTCATGTAGGGAAGACGCTAAAAAGTCCAAAACACGTGCAATTTGATGACGGCGAGTTTGTCAACAAATCTTGTTGCACCATTTGATGCACCTGAGATATACACATTGTTTTTCAATATTTAGAGATGATATGAATTTCTTGCAATCTTTGTACAGTTTATGGAAGTTCAATGGGGTCTGATTTTCGATTTGCCTAATTAATTAAAGAGGCATCAACGGTTAACTAAGCAGTTTCTTGTAAATTTTCCCCCATAAAACTTGTAACCCGTTGTCAGAGAGGGCCTGGAATGGTTTTCAATCAACCGTGACGATGACGTTAAAGTGAAACGGAGTCATGTTACGAGCGGGTTATTCTTCCTGCCACCTCTTAAATACCAGTCCTAATACCACAAAAATCGCCTTTTATACAGTAGATTATTATAATCATTACATTCGCTCAAAAAAAGAAAGAAAACAATTCTGCAATTTGTTTATTTGAGCATGTCAACTTACTGTTGTGTTCCTGTCACTCGCGCATGCGCGCTTCGCATGACTAATTTTTTGGCGTGGTTACCAATGCCCAATATAGCCAGGGTTTGAAAGATACTCACTCTGATGAATTCCATGCAAAGGAGAAATAACGCTCATGACAGATGTGCAGGAGAGACATTGAAGATAATGAGAGTTTTCGATTTTCACTTTTGGGGGGTACCGGCATATGAGCTTCAATAACTCAAAAATTATCAGACAAAATCAAATGAGATTTTGATTATATCTTTTCGAAAGATGATTGTAAAAGTAAGATAGGATAAATGAAAAAAATTGAAAGAAAAAA
>NW_026930817.1:0-187500 GCF_032062105.1 Saccostrea cuccullata
TAGTGTTAATACATACAAAACTATGTTTCACATGCAGTCACATAGAAAAAAAGAGTACAAAACAGTTTGAATTACTTTTTTTGAATAGTCCCTTATTTTTATTACTGTAAATTTTTACTATACGTAGGAGTATAAAACAAGTCTAAGGGATTAAAAGTGAAAGTTTGGATGAAGCTGATGCCTAAAATAAGTCACTCAATCTAAACACCAAATTCAGCAAAACTTAAATTGGAGAGATAAAAAAGAAGTATCAATTTCCCTTTTTTTGGCTGGGGAGGATTTCAAGATTATTTTTTGCTCAAAATAGACTTAAAGGCTCATAGGCAGTGTCTAAAATAGATGTACTTGATACATGTTTATCTTCTCTTATATTTGATAGGAATCCTGGTTTTTCACTTCTAATACAGTTGCATAATTTAGTATTCAAGCAAGTTATATTTGTAATGACAATTAATTTGCATCCACAGAATGAATGCATGGCCTTAAATTTATCCTCAATGCACTTTAAAGTAATTCTGCTAACTAAATAACATCATACTAGGTAATCTTCATTTATTTATATTGACTTAAATTGATTGAGCCAGGGGTTTATTTTAATACTGTGGTTTGTGTCTAATTAAAGACCTAAAATTACATGGGCGTACTAGTTAATTAATTACCACCCATCCAATTACCCATCAAGCTAAAAAAAATTGAAAGCTTTAAAGAATTGAAAATTTCAGAAGCAAATAGAACGTATTATTCTTCATTTCTTTTTTGCTTAAATTTTTTACATTTTGAGTAAAACTTGTCTATACTTAAAGTCACACCAACATCATTTTTCAGAATTATTATTGTCCCCCGCTTGAAAAGTGGGGGATATTAATTTGGGTTTGTCCGTCCGTCCGTCTGTCCGTCCGTCTGTCCGTCCGTCTTTCTGTCTGTCTCTGACACTTTCGTTTCCATACGATATCTCGAGAACCCTTTGAGCTTTTGCAATGAAATTTAGCATAGCAACTCCCTATGAACTAAAAAAGACCCCTATTGATTTTGAGGTCAAAAGGTCAAAGGTCAAGGTCATAAATAAGCAAATTCTGTCTGTTAAAACACTTTCGTTTCCACACGATATCTCGAGAACCATTTGAGCTATTACAATGAAATTTTATATAACAACTCCCTGTGGCCTAATGAAGAGTTCAAGACCCCTATTGATTTTGAGGTCAAAAGGTCAAAGTTCAAGGTCGTAAATTTATACATTCTGTCTGTATGTAATACTATCATTTCCGGGCGATATTTCAAGAAGATTTTGAGCTTTTGCAATGTAATTTTATACCAAAACTCCCTAGGACGTCTCTCGCCCCTCTCAAAGTGCCCAGCCCGTTTGTTTTATTAGTATTTATAGTATTACATGTCGCTATTTTTAGCGCAGGGGCATGAGGAGAGTTATTGCGTATAAAACAGGTTCTCGGCGGACTTTATGTTCTTATTACATCTATTAGAACTGTTTAATAAAGGCTAAATAAATCAAACACCATGGATTGTGTAAAATTTTGAGAATACCGAACATGAAAACATGAATATATACATGTATGTGACTTCTATTCTGCATATACTTCACAGCGCGTAAAGCGATTCCATAGTCTAGTGGTTATGTCTCTCGCTTCAAATGTGAGCGGTCCCGGGATCGAATCTCGGTCAGACCGTTCTTTTTTTTTTTCTTTTTTTTAAAAATACTTTTTTTTTACTAAATGATAGTATTCAGCATGTGAAATGAAAAATTTATGAGGTTATAAAATCATCATTACAGTGTGATAAACATTCCATATAAAAAAATCTTCTATACACATAATAAAGAATAAGCAATCAAATCTTTATATGCATATTGACATACATGTATTTTATTTGCTTCAGTATACATGTATACATTTAATAATTCTATAAATTCAGTCAGGGGGAGCTGACTTTTTCCCTAAGCGGGGGACACGAATTCTCTGAATTAGCTTGTTTTGTTTTTAATTTGCCAATTGACTATAGATATAATGTTAATGGACTTGTGAATTTCACAGGTTTAGTAATCTTTGTACCAGTAAGTGTGTAGGAAATTTGAAGACACCTGTTGGACACTATATCCAAGGTTTCTCAACATCGGCCATTGATTTATTACCATGCTTTGTTTATGTGGAAAACAAACGTCAGCAATCATGCATTATTTATTACCACCAGGGATAAAATTGCATCAAAGCAGGGCAAATACATGCATGCACTAGTTGAACAGAATGGTAATTAACTTGAAGTCTGCAGGCACTCATTTCATCTTTTTGTATGAAATATTGAGTAAAACAACAGCTAGCTAAAAAGTGTAAGGGGAAACAACTCAAGGAACTTAATTTACAAAGATAAACTAAGAATAGCTGCATGGAGTTTACTTATAGCTATACACCATACTGATTCAAAAAAAGCTGAGGCTTAAAATGTAGAACTAGTCAGTAATACAGGTCATAAGTGGTGAGGGATGACACCTTTAAATCATGGGAAGATAATATAAATACTGAAAAATCTGCCTGTAGTAGCTGGAGAAACAAGACTTCAAAAGCATATATGCAGTGTGCATTGTATGTTAATTGTTTTGAGCAATATACTAGTAAAAAGAAACATTAGACTTTTATCTACTCAATGCTTCATGTATCTTGCTATCTTTTGTAGTGGTATAAACATGAACAGATTTAATACATGTATCTGATAATTTATTTAATCTTTTTGTTTGTCTGCAGTTGAATGTATATGTAAATTCTTCTATTTTCAGGAGAAAGTTATGAACAGATGAATGGTTATGGAACAATCACAAAGAAGAAGAATAAGATAACAAAGTTTATGGGTGCCAATGAACCAGTGGCAGGAGCAAAACCCAAGCTTCTTATTGGACTTCCAGAGGATTTCCGTCGTGTATCGGCCATTATTGATGTTGATATTGTTCCCGAGCAACATCGCCGTGTGAAATTAATGAAAAATGGTTCAGACAAACCTCTCGGATTTTATATCAGAGACGGAACTAGTGTTAGGGTAACTCCACACGGATTGGAGAAAGTCCCAGGAATTTTCATATCAAGGCTTGTGCCGGGTGGCCTGGCCGAAAGCACTGGACTTTTAGCCGTCAATGATGAAGTTCTAGAAGTGAACGGTATCGAGGTAGCAGGAAAGACTCTAGATCAAGTGACGGACATGATGGTGGCAAACAGTTCGAATCTGATCATCACTGTCAAGCCCGTGAATCAGCGATTGACTCTGGCCCCCCACAGAGGGGGTCCCGGGAGACAATCCCAAATGTCCCAGGCGTCACATGCCTCCTCCCAGCACTCCTTCAGTTCCCAGCGGTCATCCAAGTCCTTCGACAGCGACCATATTCCAGACCAGGACGACGATGATGACGAAGTACAAGATCATTTACTGCCCGCTACGAAGAAGAGCCCCAGCAATACTGAAGTCGTCACGCTATAAAGAGATCCATTATTTGTCATCTGTATGTTTTTTTTTAATGTTGGTGTCCATTATTTTTCAATGGAAAAAATTGTATTTTCGAAAGTTGAATATAAATATTTGCATATTACCAAGGGATTACATTTGTGTATTTGTATTTTAAGCGAATTTTATGCTATGTCATTTTATTCGTGTACCAGTGTGTATTTTAAAGTTGGCCCTTTGCACACTTTTTATATATGAGCCATGTATTTGTGGTATTAAGTTATTCCATAGTTTTGCAAATCCTTTATTTCAGCAGCAATGCCTTTATCACTATGCAAAATGTATTCCTGTATACATGTATGTTTTATTCCGTCTTAGCAACATTGGTTTGTGTATGCATCATAACATTTCTCTACCACATGGATATACAGCTTTTAGTGAAAAAAAATATCTTTTATGCTGTATTTATTTTTTGGCACTTTTTTTCAAATGACCAATGGACTTTTAAGAAATGAGAATATTTTAATGTTTTGGCTTTTAATATTTGTTGAACTCTGTAGAACAGAGGTGAGTTGTGCATTTGACAATTTTTTTAGACATATCTTGCCTTGAATGCCTTCAATAGATATTTTCTAGTCCTTTTAGTGCAAGAAGTTATTAAATTTTTTTTCTAGCTGAAGTCATTATGGTTACTGTAGCATTTTTATGTATTTTATGGCATGAATATTTGTTTTGAAATTCCTGCATAATTGATTTTTCATGATCAAATCTCACATTATGTTCATTTTTCTTAAATCTCTAGTTTAAAATTCTAATGTAAGAAGAAAAAACCCAGTTCAATCACAACATTACTGATAACATATTTAGATGATTTGAAATGTTGATAATGGAATTCCCTCCATATATATGATGTATAAAATGAATATGATGATCAAGTGCTTACAAACTTAGTAAGGAATGTGTGGGGACCAAGAAAATGTACAATTTTAAATCTAGATGTATTATATCCACTGATCAATGATAAGTATTTCCACTTACTACTAATTTGGACCAATTATTTGATATATTTCAATATTATTATATATAAGGAAATGTTCTGTAAAGTACTGTAAACAAAGTACTGTAATTAAAGTAGCAAGTCTTTCATATTAATCTATAATCATGAAGTGTAATCAACATAATATGCAATATAGATCAAGTGTTGGTGTATATTTCTGTATACCAATTAAATTTGTGACACATGAATCTACTTGGTTTTAATCATATCATGAGATTTTATTGAGGAAATGAATTTAGAATTTAAGGCTAAATCATAATATGGTATACCTGTTATTAGAATTATAGGAATAGAATTGTTATTTGCAGCTAATAGATACCGTGAAAAGGTTTCTCTACCATGTTGTATGACTGATTTCTCACCAAGGGGATATTGTCAATAATCTATAATTTTGAGAATTTGTACTATACATATATAATATTGTAAATATTTTCTGATTATCATACATATGGTAAATTTCATTTAATATCTAGACAAATTTGCATGTATAAATATTGTATTTAAAGTGTCAAGTGAAAAATCAGTATAATTTCTATGGATCTTGCATTCATATTTGTCTTCCATCACAAGAAACTTTATTTTTATTGATGGGTTTCCAGCTATACATTCCTTGAGTGCATGGATGGCCTTTGGAACTATTTTGAATTTTTTGTAAACATTAATTTCTGATGCTATATGGTTGAGTTATTGAAAGTGTTTGGTCACAATGGGAAGTCATATATTGATAATGAATAAAATAAAAATAGTGCATCCTTGGTTTATAAAAGTGTAAAGTTTTAATAATGTTAAACCATTTTGATTCTCGAAATTATGAAATTTTTGGAAAGGGTCAAGAAAAAAATCTTAAAAGTTCCAGGGCCCAGAGGGTACTACATTGGTTGCATGTCAGTTATTTGTGTAATAAAATGCACCATTTTGTTATTACAAGTTGAAAATGCAATATTTGTTGTCGTGTATAACCAAAAATTATTAACATAATTATTGATATTGATTTTATTATTAAATAATTCTATAATATGAATTTTGAGTTTCTTTTTTTGTGCTTTCAACGTGAGTCAGTGTCAATTTTTTTTCCTGTTTGGAGTTATCTCGCTTTTTTTACTGGGAAAAAAAAGGAATCCCATTAGGAAAACCTCTGAATTTTATGTATATATCAATGACGCTCTCCTTTTGTTGTCAGTTGCTAAGTGTGACGTCACAATATACCCGGCGTTCTTGGGTTTCACCATAACTCAGAACTAATGTACGATACCTGGATTAAAACCCCAGACGAACATAAGAGCCACTTTACACAGGTGTCTGACAATAAAAAGACACACACGACTTTAAAACGATCAGGGATATTTATTGAAGTCGCGAAAAATGACAACTGTCGGAGTTGATCCTGTACACCAAGGGGCCTACCCGATGAAGATCCCCAGCTACTCTTACCAGTATCCCTCCCACCGCAGGGTGCAGCTCGCGGCGGTCAAGGAGGGGCTCTTCCACCCCCGACTCCCCAGCTTTAGGAGGATGGATATGGACACGGCCGGACATAAGCTCCCGGACGAGCACTGCCGTACCACTACAACTTGTGGACCAGGTCTGTCAATGAGTTTTCTATGTGTGACAAAAAATATGAAGAGCTAACAGATATCGATTTTGATCCAAGTTTTTTTTCTATCTTGCTTTGAATTATTAAAGAATTTATCACCCATTGAAGATTAGATAATTTCCATGCAGATCGGTAAATGAGCATTATCTCCGACGAGGACTGAGTTGCAAATAAATCTTGATGTCTTCTATGAATTAAATCCATTTGTATATATTGGGATTTTATTTGTTTAGAATTCTTGCCAAACTTTTAATTTGTTTTCCAAAGTATTGAAAGGTAAAATTCTTAAATATACATGGCATAACTGCCTACTTGATTTATCAGCCGGGTGTCCGTAATTTCTTACTGCCACTTTAAGAAATATTTTTGTCAAGCAGAGTTTCTTGAATGACGTGTCATTACTGTCATACACATATACATTGTTAATAGATTTAATCGCACAATGTAGAATTATGACCGTAATTCAAAATCTATCTCTTTAATCCAAAGGTTATCAAAGGATAATAAAACAAAACCATTTAAATTTATTTTAAAACATTTAGCGATAGTGTCGTTATTCAATCATTAACCAAGTCTACCATTCTGGAAGAAAAGTCTTTTAACTCGTTATCTCGTAGCATTTTATTCAAAATATTATCTGTCTAAATTAGTAGGTATCGACTTAAAAAGAAAAAAATAAAATACCTTTTCAAAATATTCTCCACTTAATACGTATAATACTTCCAGTGATCTTTAATAAACGTTGATTTGATTTTCTTATAACTTTTGATCTTGAATTAGACTTCTATACCGGTGCTTTTCTTGTCAGGAATCGGACATTCAATACAAAAACCAACAAATGGGATTGTATGAGCAACGCAATGTCTTTGTTATAATGATTAAATATTTTATGGGCATGTGAAAAACTTTAAATCCTTTTGCAATACAAAGAATTACAGAGACCGAGGAAATGTTCCGTTCGATCGACAATTAAATGCACAACCCTTAGCATTCATAAACAGAGAGTTTAAACAACATATACTTGCACTGAGCAGTGAGCAGTGAATTAAAAATTTTTACTTTGGTGGACGACATATCACTCCTAACAAAGAAAGAGGGGGGGGGGGGGGTTATGAAAATGAATAAACGGGAACTTTAAAAAATATGAACATAATTATATGCTTAACCGATTAATAGATAATGTTTAATAAATAATAGCTTTTTTCATCACATTTAATGTTCTTTAAATTAAATGTCAATGACTGCACCGAACTTAAGTCCAAGGCATTGATATACTGTACAGAATATAATTTATTCTTTAAAATTTTTGATAAGCGAATTCTTCGATCCTGCTTTCATTAATCATTACCGAAAAGCACTACCTGAACAAATGGAGATGAAAACTTTAAAATGTCGGAAATGAAAACTAACAAGTGTCGGAAATGAAAAGTCGAAAATTTCAAACAATTCCAGAATTGAAATGCAGCCTCTGCTCCTCAAATTTGTTAAATGAAATTTCTTGCATTTATTGGCTTATTAGAACAAGCATAATTATAATTTTAATTTGAAATTTAAGTTTAAATTTTGATATATATAAGATGTACCGGGAAATGTTAAAGGTATAAAATGTTTTTTATCAGATGATTTCCAGAGAGCCACGTCCACATTAATGGAGCCCCCGGTGAAGAATCTCTCCAGTCTGGTGAGTACAAGTCAGAAATCACCAAGACCGTATTCTAATTTTATTTTGAAAAATCGAATACTGTTTATACAACTCGTTTCTCAAAAGATTAGTTTGGTTTCTTCAAAAATAATTCCACGAACATGGCATAGACATATAGCAGTCAAAGGGGAGTGACTCTAATCTAGGTTTAGGTCGCTCATGGGAATTTTGTGTCACTCGAAATGAATTTGATGTCAGTACTATTTAATGTTTGAAGGTATTCATATTGTATAGTGCTCATTTGAAGACGGCCACCAAGGATAACTGAATGCAAATGAATTTTTCAACAAAATTAGCCATGCATATTTTAGCATTTTTACTGTTTCAAATTTGTAAGAAAAAAATTGTTCAAGTATAAAAACTGAGTACTGAATTCCACTGATTTATTTTAGGAAATAACATCAACAGGAAAACAGCTACATAAGCACTACACTACACCAGAAGAACTCAAGTAAGTGATCGGAAATGTAAAAAAATATGTTTAAGTGCCCATCTAAGTTAATGGAAATAAAAGAAAATTTAAATTTATTTTCAGACGTGCCCGCACAGAGTGGTCCGATTTCCTGAATAGGTCCCCCGAGAGGTTTAATATTAAGTTACCAGAACTCCCTAATAGCAAAGGTTTGTATGTCCTCTATAATCGTTACTTGCATATCCCCCCTCACCCCCCCCCCCCCCCCCAACGAGCATAAAATCAGCGTCATCATAATATTTATAAAAAAAAAACAACTTTTAAATGAATTTTTGATCAAATTTGTGACGATATCTGACAAGATTTTCCCTTTCCACAGATCAGCGATTTGTTGGATATGCTGTGCGATATCTACGACCTGAGGTCACACAGTCCTGGAAGGTAGGATGCGTAAAAATCATTTTCTATAAAGTTTAATAACTCAAATATGTTGTTTACAGATGTAAATAATTTAAGTTTTAACAATTTTCCACTTTGATTTAGTATACTCTGCGTCAAGAACCAACATTGGATCAATATGGCCAAAGACCAATTCCAGCTAATATCTAGTAAGTTTTTTTACAACATTTTTTTAGTGAAAAAAAAAACAGGATTAAGGTCTACTGGTCCTTTAGCCAAAAAAAAAAAAAAAAAAAAAAAAAAAAAAAAAAAATTCAAAAAAAAAAAAAAAAAAATTGTGATATTTTGCTATGCATCACATATCGTTATCTATGATTTTAACGATTTCTATTTAGCTGTTATTAATATGAGAAAATTGGGCCGATTTTTTTCAGAAATCATTCACTTAAAAGAATTTTTTCTAATCCTTTCGCCGCATTCTTTACAAAGAAGATGAACGGATCAGACTCCTTATCTTCAAAATTACTTTATAAAAACATTTATTCTGACACACAAGTCTCTAAAGTTGATATCAATAGGTTGCTGGAGTTTCTATTTGACAACATCTATGTAATTTTTGGAAATCAGGTGTACAGACTTCATACAATCTGTCAGAATTTCGATGGGCATTTTTTGCTCTTTTATTCCTATGAATCAGAAAGCTTCTAACAAGAGAGGGCGACATTTGTCGCGAAGCTTTCATCTCGATATTCAGATATGTCGATTCGAACTATATTCTAGTGAACCTGAAATGAAATACACTACAGAGTGTGCCAAATCATATGTTTCATATTTGGGTGTTTTTCTGACTATACATTTAGACGATAATTATTAAAGGTCAACTAACGACTTAAATTAATGAAAAACAAAATAATTTCAGTTTTCCATCGTTGACTTTCCTTTCTAGTAAAAAATTTAGTAATTTTCAAAAGCTTCTGCATATTTATATCTCCCAACTTATTCAATACTTATTAGCATGCTATCTAAACCAATGTAGCCCAGCTATGAAATAAGTTGGAATTACAAGGATTTCAACATCCTCGTTTAATGTCAGCAGTTCAGATCGATTTCCCAGCAGTTTTTTTTAAATAGAAAATGTTTGCTATCCCTAAAAAATCCACCACTGAATTTACTAATCTTGCATTTGTTTTGCTTTCAGTGCTAGATACAGGGACACTTATCCTCAGTATAGCCGGAACATAGCATCCGAAGCCTGGCGGTAAACTCCGGACAACCCTGAACAATCCGAAATCTTAGTCTGTCATTTCATTGTTATATCTTGTTTGTTTTCATTATACCTGCTCAGTATTGACGGAACGTTAATGTTTTTTTCATTCTCCATCAGTATTACAGATTATAGTATTAGACAATGTACATGATTTGTTATCTCTCACAAATTTGCTTGTTATATATGTATTAGTTTTTTTTTTAAATATTGATTGATACATGGTATATAAATGTATTAATTGAATGTTTGCACTTTAAAGTATTAGTAAACAAAAGTATTACAAAATATAGATTGATCTTGTTCAAAATGCTTGTTTAGGCTTCATGCCAGCTTTTAATGTATTGCATACAGTATTATCATCTGCTCAATTTGTACCCAGTACAAATACATTTATATAGATCTAAAATAAAAGTGTTTTTTCATGAAATCGTTATTTCAATGCAATTTTTATTTTCCAGTGTATTAGCACTTACATGTACTTTGTATGCAAAACTTCAAAGGAAACTGCATGTTTAAATGACAGAAAATAAAAGTTGATAAAAGACGTACAGTGTATATAAAGTTGGTTGCATGCCACGATAAAAAGTGAAAAAAAATCATTTGTTGTAGACATCATTTTAGAGAACATTTAGACTTAATTTAAAAAGTTCCAACCTTGAGTGACCTAAAAGGTCATAATCTTGACTCAAGGTCAAAAGTTTAGAAGTTTGAAAGGAGTTCAAACTGAAGTCATTTCCCCCATGATTTGATGGTACATTTTATATTGATCCAAGGTCAAGGTCAATTAGATAATAAATGGAGTCCAGGATATAACTCTAAGATTTTTATTTGAATATATTTAAATTTACAGACTTAATTGCAATGAATTATTCGCACGACTTTGAATTCCTGCTGGTACTTTATAGCAGCACAGTTAAAAAAAAAATTATGTTTCGCTTTGTAAACCCCTGTGTTTTTAAAAGAAAAAAAAACGAAAACGGGTTCTATGAATGGCTTCCTTTTCATGTCAGAAAACCTGTAATTCTGATTTTGACAAATTCTTGATAATAACTGTAACCGTTAAAACTAAACTGAGGTAGTTCGTTTGTTTGTATGTTGTTTAAGTTCCTTCCCGAGTATTTTTCACTCATATGGAGACGCCACCACTTGCAAGTCAGCACATACATGCATTTCTTAAAAACGTTTGAATATTCACACGATATTTTTTAATTTGCAACTAAAATAAAATAATGCACAAATTATTATAGGCCTATGTGAACATGTACATTCTAAACGCGTGAAAGTTTATGAACTGCAAAAATGCCGTACTTCTTTGCGCGACTTTTCAGTGGATATTCTTCATTATGACGTCACGTCTTTCAGTCGACTTGCGTTATGTTGTGGTTACGTCTCATTTGGAAGATATCAGTCGAGCTGATCGGACGTATAGTTACGACTCTCTCGATTTTTTTACATTTTCTGCTTCACAAAGGAAAGAAATGGCACAGAAGATGCCAGAAAACAAAGATAAGAGGGTATTGCCTCATACTGTATATTTTATTAGACAAATGAGTTTTATAGTTCCACCACGTACTTAATGTGTGTGTGTGGGGGGGGGGGGAGGGGGGGCTCTACCTAGAGTCTTTTACATGCAATCCAAGTTATCCAACACCTCTTCTTTTATACGTAAGCCACTTCTTCAGGATACCCTGGCATTAAATTTAATAAGGTACAAGTATTATTTGGTTGTTTGGCTATTTTCTTCTATACATATCTTAATTTGTATTTATTTTTCATCATCAGCTTTATGGTTGCTATCAAAATATTTTTTAAATATCTCGGAATGTTTTTTTTTTTTATACATGTGCCATGTAAATAATAATAATAAATACTAGAATAAAACATATCACAATTTGTTATTCAAAAACCTTATTACTTTTGTTAACAAGTAACAGTTTAAATACACTCGGTATGTTATCAATTTTACAGAAATGGCAATCTTTTCCTAGCTTTACATCATTTATGCCGTCGTTATTGGCAACGCCATTTATTCCTAGCTTTACATAAGGGTATAGAATTTCTTTTTTTTTTTGGGGGGGGGGGTTAGCGGGTTATAACAAATAAGTAATCGTAGTTACTGTTTAAGAGTAAATTTAAAGGAATAATGGTAAGGGTGGAGGATAACTGCTTAATAAAAATAGCGATGGAATTAAATTATTTATATAGAGATTTCTATCTGTTCAGCCTTACAGATAGATGTTGAATGAGTTTTAGTGAAAGATAGGTGCGGTGGGGTTGGGAGTACTGTTAAACGGCAGTTGTGTGCCATTAAATCATGAACTAGGAGCCAAGTTTCAAAAGTAACCAAGAAAGCGAATTATTAGTGAAAAGAATGTCTCGTATCAAATGCATGTACATATTTATACATAAGGAGGAAACGCTCAATCTCAAGATTTTCCATTAGTCCAAAATCATAGGAAAATAAATTTAAATGTTGTAAACATATCTGCAAGAACTTGGGAACAAGGGGGAACAAAGGGGCTGTGTAGAATTGTGCTTTACATTAATTTTTGCCAACATTATTTAAGTTGTGCCAACTGAATAGTAAGTTTAATGATTTCAGTTTTGTTTTTTTCTTCTGAAATATTTGCCGGTGCCATCCTCAATCCCCTCCCTCTAGACTGAAAATGTTTTTTACGGACCTGATACTAGTATTAAAAAGGGACATTTAACTCAACATTTAGGAAAATAGACCAAAAAAAAAAGTAACAGTAATAAAATCGTTTTTTTAACCCCAGTTTACATTTTTTAAATATAATAAAATCAGTTCTTTCACACTATTGTTGCAGACTCAGTAGTTAAAATAATATGCCATCAAAAAACTTTAATTTTTTTTCTAAATGTCAGAACTCTTATTTTAAAAAGTGAATTTCTTTTTTTTTTCTAATACATTTATAACCATGATTGATTCACCAGTGAAATTATACAGATTTGTTATAAATACAAAATATATAGATGTTCCTTTTTATATTTCAGAAGTTTGGTTATCCAGACAACAAATCCATCAGAACCAGAGCATCGCCATCTTTGGCGTCTGTCAAGGTATAGTATAATGTTACCAATATTATCTTACCTTACAAAAAGAACTGTTTTTAGGTCTCCTGAGTCACTCAGCTGACCTATTGCTATCTGTTTTCGTCCGTCGTCGTGTGTCATGTGTTAACATTATTTTGAACATTTTCAGCTTCTTCTCTGAAACCACCGAACCAATATCAACCAAATTTGGTATATAACATTTATGGGTAAAGGAGAACAAAAATTTTATATTTTTTGGTCCCTGCCCCTCTGGGGCCTGAGGGGTGAGGCAAAAACCGATATCTTTAAAACTTTTTTTTACGCTTGGACATCAAGCAGTCAAATTGTTGGCATGAATGTAATGAGCATTGATTCTTCTATACCAAAATTGTGAAATTCATGGCCCAGGGTCAGGGGTTCTAGTGCTAGGGCGTGGCTGTATAGGTTATATATGTGAAAATGCATTATTTCTTTAAAAATCTTCTTCTCTACTCCTGGGTATTAAAAAAAACTAAGTACATAGTTATGATGAGCAAGAGTGCCTCTTCCAAAATATAATTGTGAATTTTATGGCCCTAGGGTCAGGGGTTCTGGTGTAAGGGTGGGACTCTATTGATTATATAGTGAATTGCATTAAATTTTTGAAAAATATTCTCCTGTGCCCCTGGGTATTGAATAAACTAACTAAGTACAGATGAGCATTGATTCTTCTACCAAAATTGTGAATGTTATGACCCCGGAGTCATGGGTTCTGGTGTTAGGGTGGGCTCTATTGATTATATAGTGAAAATACACTAATTCTTTGAAAATCTTCTCTGCTCCTGGGTATTAAATAAACTAACAAAGTACATAGTTGTGATGTCCTGGGTATTGAATAAACTAAGTACATCGTTATGATGAGCAAGAGTGCCTCTTCCAAATGTGCGAGTTTTATGGCCCCAAGGTCAGTGGTTCTGGTGTTAGGGGCTCTATTGATTATAAGTAAAGCAAATGAATTACCTATATAGCTATAATGATCAAGGGCTTCTCTTCCAGAATTGTAAATTTCAAGGCTCTTGAGTCAGGGGTTCCATAGAAGGGGGGGGGGCGATACTTATATACTGAAAATGAATTAATTGATAAATCTTCCTGCTCCTTGATATTAATCAAACATTTTTGATAAGCAAGGTGCCTTTTCAAAAATTGTGCAATGTGTGGACCCAGGGTCAGGGGTTCATGTGTGGTAGGGGCGCTACTGATTATTGCTGAATATTACTGATTGGTTAAAATGCATTTTTTGTTCCCTTACCATGCCTATGGGTTTTAGGATAAATTGTGAGTGCCATAGCATCTAGCTTTTAAAAACATGAACCAAATTCAATCATTGGGTAGTTGTTGCATGGTGCTCAGGTGAACTATAAGGCCCACTGGCCTCTTGTCTGTTTTTATTTTGATACATTTATAGTATTAATACAACAGCTGGCTCGTATACTTTTTA
Organism: Saccostrea cuccullata; assembly: GCF_032062105.1. Taxonomy (NCBI): domain Eukaryota; kingdom Metazoa; phylum Mollusca; class Bivalvia; order Ostreida; family Ostreidae; genus Saccostrea; species Saccostrea cuccullata. Next base: position 14,401 of record NW_026930817.1, read on the forward strand.
GCTTATAACTTACTTCAACCATAAGACTGCGATATATAAAGCAGACAATCAAATATAAGATTTCCCAAATTAATAAGCCCGAGTTAGCTGCAGTACAGACCTGAAGCTCTCAAAAAATAATATTGACAGACGAGAGTCTCTCAGTATACTGTATTTTTTTTTCGGAGAGCTATTGTAACAGTTCTCCAGCTAAGCTCGAATGAGCTTAATTAATCTTTGTCTCGTTATTTCGTCATATTTTGTTTTCCATTGTTTTCCTGGCTAAATTTTGACTTGTTAAATTATGATTCTCTCAGCTTTCTTTTTTTGGGGAGGAGGGGTGCAAGTCAAGAAAAAACAGAACCTTAGAGACACGAAAGAGTTAAAAATAGAATGTAAAACATAATTTAAAAAACCTCAATTAAACCAAAAAAAAAAAAACGTTAATATAAGTAATTTAAATTGCGAAATTTTAACTGAATGTTCTTCGCGATTTATAGCACAGTGCACACAATATTATTGAATATAAAAATGGGAACCTTGGTATTATTTTTTTTTTTATTTCTTTTAGGATCATAAACATTTCATTTTAAATTGATAAACTTCTTGAATTTTTGTATTATGTCAAAGTGACCTCGACTAAATAATATTGCTTTTTTTTTTTAATTGTTTTTGAGCAGATAAATAGCTGTTTTAGAAGCAAACGCAAAACTTTTAAACAATCATAACAATTCCTTTACGTTTTATGTTAGTTTATTCATCATATACACTGAACCAAACTTCTAAGTGTTCACCTAACATTTTTGAAGTTTTAAAGAACAAATGCGAACAAAAAATAATTTCTTTATTATTGATTAATGATGCATATTTAAGTTCGATGTTGCGTAAACTTCATGTAAGTATCTCGTCAGAATTTTAAGCAAAGTGTCAAGGAAATGGTGTACCCTCAAAATGAAAATTCACACAAAAAAAGCTCGATTGTGTAAGACCCACTAATCGCTCTAATTACTAAAAGAAAATCTTTATTGTTGGATACCATGTTGAATAGGAGATTGACTATTTGCTGCCACACCTACATGTACTGCATAGATCTTTCCGAACCATTGAAATTGTGAGAAAAAAGAGGGGGGGGGCTTTGACATTTCTTTTAAAATCCCAAATGTGTTCAATGGGATTCAGATCCGGGAATTTGACAGGGTATCGTCACACAAATGCTTTTTGGTCAATATGAGAGGGTTTTTGCCTAGTGTCACATTGTGTGTTTGAGCTGATATAGACTGCCTTGAGCACCGAAAAATATCTGTACGATTGAAATGATTTGTTTCCATGTTTCTAACATTTTTCAGGACACTTTAACACTCTTTTCACCTGGTGTGACGCGAAATTTTCTAATCAGAAGAAGATCAACGTCACTTCCGGTGTGGTTAAATTTTGTCAAAAACTTTCAAATTGTGATAAATTAGTGATGAAAAATGATCACAGCCTGTAGAGAAATGTGTTTAAATGGGTTTTGATACTGTTTGACAATTTTTAAAAGTAATATGAAGTATAATTAAGCACTAAAATAAAAGTGAGTAAAACGTGGTGCAAAGATGGTCCAGATAACAACATTCCAACGGCTCTATCTTCTATCTCAATGGTTATTTAACCAATGTTTTGTGTTTTTTAGTGAAACCAGTTTTTAAAATTTGATAATGATCACAAAAAGATGCTTATTACACAAAACGCATGCCGTAAATTAGAAATTTATTGTTTTTAAGCTTCGTCACGGAACACTGGTTTTCATCGGTGATATTGAATTTTCTTTCTACCATTGTTGAGGAGACTCATTTGTTGATATAATTTGAAAATATCATACCATTCTATAATGTAGTTTTGAAATAAAGACACTTATTAAAGTGAACACTTAGAAGTTTTGTTAAGTGTATAAATAAACCATTTCCCAAATTATATACTTTTCACTTGGAAAATTTGGTTAATATTCATGAAAATTAATCGTGAAGAAGTTAGGGATGACGAACGTCCCAAAAACGGATTGCCTGATTTTTCTGACGTCATTAGTATTGTGACATCACGTTTCGTAGTAGGCTTGGGTTGTGTTGTGGCAACGATTCATTCCAACGGCTTTAGTCGAAGACATTGGACGCGTTATTTTACTCTCCCGATTTTTTGCAAATTTTACTGCATTTATCAAAGAAATGGCGACGATGATGCAGGAAAACAAAGATAAGAGGGTAATGCCTCACATTGTGTGTTTAATTTAAGTAAAAGATAGTTCGATACTTATGTTTTACTTTGAGAATTAGGGGGAGGGGGATAACGGAGGGTTTATGCTGACATGTTGGTTCCCTCTTTTCATACACTCCGCTTATTGTTCTTGGTATCTCTGCTTAAAAAATATGTATACCTACATGTAATTTTTTATTCCATTTTGGGAAAGTTGTCATAGAAAACATAAATCAGCGAAAGTTTTGTTGAACTTGGTGCATAGATCCAGTTGCTCCATACATATGATGTAGATATCTTTTTATATACATGTAATTACATTATCAAAATATAATATTTTTTTCATATAAAAGGTATATATAGACGATTCTTTCGTTAAAAAACTGTTATACTAACATGGAGTCTAGTATTCAACAAGACTATGGAAATATTTTCCTAGCTCTACATCATTTCATGTCGCCATTGGCAACATAATCCTTTCCTGCTTCCGGGACGGGAAATGGGAGGGGCAAAGTTACCAGAAATGAACAAGTTAATAAAAGGAGAAGGGGATTAGGAAATTCAACAGGGGCATAGGAACTCATTTTCAATCTTTCTCTTAATCTTTCTCTTAATGATAAAAATATCCCAATACTGTATACACTGAAGTATAGGAATATTTTAGTTTGAAACGTCAAATGTCGGGGAAGGGGGGTATTTTTTTCAATAAAATAATGCATATGAAACGGGAATGCATTAGCCTATATTGTAGTTTTAATTAAAAAAAAGTTTTCTTGATATTTTGTACAACTACAAGTATCTATATTGTATACCTTCGAGCTTTTTATATTTTAGAAGTTTGGTGATCCAGACGAGACAACCCTCAGAACCAGAGCATCGCCATCTTTGGCGTCTGACAAGGTACAGTATATCATTCCGTGTTTTTATACCTTTACAAAAAACGAATGGAATAATTTGTTTTTTAGTACATTAAATTATAGTCTTCAATTAGATTGACACGTTCTTTTAATTAAGTTCATCTGAACCCCAGTAAAATTCCAAAAGAATCTGAATTGAATAGAAATATGATTCCAAAATTTAAAAAACAAACAAACAAACAAGCAAAAAAACTGTATCGAGAATAATTGATTGCCTATCTGTTGACTATATACTAGTAGGGGTCCCTGTTGCTTTGTAGCTTATCACATTACTCTCCCACCAGGCTAAAAAAAAGTTAATCTTTCGAATGGGAAGGAGGGGGTAGTGGGTTTCAAGTAAGAGCAAAAATAGAATGAGCTTATATGAAAATTTGACAAAAAAAACCTTACTTTGCCATAGAAGAATTAAAAATAGAATTAAAAAAAAAACGGGTAAAACAATTTATCAAAGAAAACATCTCATTAGAGGCGAGGTGATGTTATTTATCTTGCGAAAATGTAACTGAATGACTGTGCCAAGGGATTTATAGCACAGTGCACACAATTATTGCTGAACCAAAGGGAACCCTTTCTACATAGAATTATAGAAAGTTCAAAAGCCCGTCGAAATCTAAAATTAAATCGATATTAATTATGACCTCGATTGCATAGATTTATAATTACTTCGGCGGGTGGGATGGGGGTGAAGTTAGAGAGTAGATCAGGTTAATTGATTCTACTTGTAAAATTTGGTTATGAAATGGAAGAAAAAATCGAATATTACGAAAGAAGACCGTTAGGTGTAGTCTCGTTCAATCGGCTGTCTCCGTAAATCGATGACCAGCAGATCGGAGAATTACGGGGACAGCCGAGCTTCTGGTTGATGTTGCATACGTCATTGCGATTATGACATCACGTTTCGTAGTAAAGCGTTGTGTTGTGGTTACGTCTCATTCCAACGGCTTTAGTCGAAGACATCGGACGCATTTTTTTACGCTCACGATTTTGTACAATCTTTACTGTATTCAGCAAAGAAATGGCAACAGAGATGCAAGACAGAGATAAGAGGGTAATGCCTCACATTGTGTGTGCTTAATTTTAGTAAAAATAGTTCGGTAATTATTTATTTTGTTATATTTTATTCGAGAGTTAGGAGGGGTAAAGGGGGGTTCTATGCTGACTTGTTTGTACTGTCCTCTCTTACACCCGTCAATTTTCCTGGTATCATTGCCAAAGAAAATATATTTTGAACTAATTTTTATTTTCTTTTGGAGGATATGCTTAGGAAAACATTAGGACAGCAAAAGTTTTCCTATACTTTAGTTGAGCATAGACCACCAGCCCCTGTGCATAGACCTGGCTGTAAAAATTTGCTCCATTTATATTCTGGATATATTTATTTGTTTTCCATTTATAAAATAAAAATTAAGATAATATGGAAATCTTATTTTACCATAGGATCTATAGTCATTATAACTTTCAAAAATATACAACACTGGAATATTATTTTCCTAGCTAGCTCTACATAATTTCAAGTTGCCATTGGCAACGTTAGCCTATCCTGCGTCCGGAGGGGGGGGGGGGCAAAGTTACCAGAAATTGAACAAGTTAAATGAAAGAAAAGTGGATTAAGATTTTATGGGGTACGGGAATGCATCAAATTGGTATTTCAAACGTTTATCACGATGATAAAATCATTGCCATATTGCTATGATATTTTTTTTTATCATAGTAGGGGAATATTTCAAGCAATGAAGAGAAAGATTTAAAAACATGTTGTGGTTGTTCTAATAATTGAGAAAAATGATGTACATGAAGGAGAAATGCATTAACACATTGTGGTTAAAAGGAGTTGTAATTAAATATAATTAACATACACTAATTTGTATGATTCATGTATTTTTTAAATTTTATATTAAATTCAACGGTTACTGTAGAAAATTTAGAGAAAATTACAAATATTATAAAGTATATACAGGATTTGTGATTAAAGGGGAGGGGGATAACTTCGTTCAGGCAGGGGGTATGGGTAAATAGTGGTAATGCCTTGTCATGTATCACCCCCAACCTCCTGTTTAATAGAGTTGTAATTAAATATAGTAATACATTTATCTGTATGATTTGAAAAATAGCATTATTACATCTACAAGAAGGTTTCCAGAATTGTTTTTTTAGAAAACCAAGTACATACAGGATTTGTGATTAAGGGGTTGTGTCACTAATAAGATGACCATTTATTAGTTGACCATGAGTTACAAAATCAAAGTACTGCAATATTAATGAGTCATATCAAACTTTAAATTTTAGGGGGGGGGGGGTCATTAATAAGATTACCATTTATTAATTGACCACTTTAAATTCACCAGTGGCATAATGTACTTTCATGTTCTTTTTATATTTCAGAAGTTGGGTGGTCCAGGCGGGGACTCACAGGGAACCACAACACCGCCGCTCTGCGCCCCTGATGAGGTATTATACAGAATCCTCTAAAATTTACTTAAACTGGAATATTTTCTGTTTCTTACAGTTAGAAATTTACAATCAGAATCTTAGTTTCGCATTTAAAAATATTACATGACAAATGTGCACTGTGTTTCTGAAATAATATCTTATATATAGTAAATAATACTATTTATTGACTGGAACATAAACATGTACATGTACCTTGCAGTGATGTTCTCTTTATTTTGTAGAATGTACCCGTAAAGAGAAAGAGAAGCTGGCGATACAACCGTGTCTGGACAAAGGACAAGAAATGGACACGAGAGGTGAATATCAGTATTTATATCCTGATGATGGAGATTGTAAACATTTAAAATAAGATTATTTATGAAAGTGAAACTGAAACACAGACGTAAAGAGAAAGAGAGGGAGATTTCATAATCTGACAAACAAAATTAAAATGAACCTTTTGCTGTCTTTTAGGAACTCGCCACCAACGCACCACAGAAGGCACCACTCCCCTCCATAAAGGACCAACCCAAACAGGTATGTTATATCATCATAGTCAATAATTAGGGTTGAGGCAACTTCTTAACAGTGTAAACCAAAAATTATTTGCAGCAACTTTTATTCTTAATAAAAAATACATTTTTATCTATCATATATTTCAGACCAGTGATGACCCAGGCTCGCCAGAGACCAGAAGCACGCCATCTGGGGAATCTGACGAGGTGAGGAACGAATTATTGAATTTATGTAAAAGGGTTTATAAATTATAATATAATAGTAATGGTGTGCACTGTGAATACATATCCTACTGATTTCCTCTGTTTTGTAGACTGTACCTAAACGGAGAAGGATAACTTGGAGGTACAACAGAGTCTGGCGAAGGGATCAGAAGTGGACCAGAGAGGTGAATGTTCATCATCAATAACATGTATTTGAAAGGGAGGGCAAATCGAAAAAAAGAGATAACTTATTTTCAAAAGTATTTTTTTCTGTAACAATATACCCGGTAATTATATGTACAATTATATACAAACAATACAAGCATCTGATAAAAGAGGCCGAAGATACATTATTATGGAGGTTTAATGCAGAAACCTTTTTCTCAAGGATTATATTTATGTACTACAAAAATATAAAAAAAACTGAAATTTAAATAAAACATTTAGGAGCAGGGTCAGCAGCAGCCAAGGGTACCTCCCACCACCCCGGTGACCAGTGACCAACCCACCAAGGCACCACCTGTTCCAGAACCCAAACAGGTAATGAACGTTCAATATTACCCCATCCTTATTTATAAGCCATATTTTTATTTCAACCTATACACAGATAACACCAATCAAACTTTAATGATTAAATTATATAATAACAAGATGATTTCTGTCACAGCCTGAGCCACCGAAGTTTTTGAAGACGTATTGGCGGACCAACAGAGTTTGGAGGAGGGATATGGTCTGGACCAGAAAGGTAAGCATGATTGTAGAATTTTCTTCTGTGATATTGGTAACATTCATAAGTTTATCAGGCTAGCTAAACAGCCCTTTAAATGTGGCAGTGTTGTACCCATAATTTTCTGTACCATGCGGTCTTTCGTGTCGTATTGCTGATCGGAATATTACTGTCGTGTAACAAGTTTCAGAACAGGAAGTTTGAGTCTGTTTTACTCAAGCTGTTTGGCCATTTCAAAACTCGAACACGAAAACCATGCGGACTGTGCGTTTTGACTTTGGTTCGACTAAGATTGCCGAGGGAATACAAGAGGGAACGCTTGCCCAGGTGCTATGTACCATATTACACGATGTCCAGGTCTACAACCCTCCAGAGAGAACTGATGGTGGACAGGAGGGACAATCATATTACCTGGTCATCACTGAACCCACGAGAAGATACTAAAAAAAGAAATGTTTTATTCTTTTTCCAAAAAGTTATTTCTCTTTCTGTGACTTGAATCCAAAGGAATCCAAATGTAGTCTTAGAATAAGAACCTGAAGAAATGACCGTCAGTAAAGGCCCATCGGCCCCATCGACCTCGTTTTAAATAAAAAAATACTTTCCACAATAAAAAAAACTAACAACAAACAACAGCAGCAACAAACAACAATAACAACAAAACAACAACCCCCAAAGAAACATAGCGAGTCCAAACTGCAGTCACTGAATTCTCCTGTGTCAGCAATACTATAAACCAGAGAGAAAGAGCAGGCAGCAGTGTGGAATTATGGGTAACACGTCAAAGGTAAAATTTATTTTATTTAATCACAAAAATTAATACTGTTAGGTATTATTCCAAATATAAAACAGTATGTGTTTTAAATTGCAATAGATGTGCAGTCAAACTCATCATGAAAGAGTTTTTTTCCATGTTAAATTTCTTTTAAAAATTCAGATTGGGGTTTATTATTCTTTGGGGAAAGGGTTACTAGTATGTTTTCCATGAAGTCTTTATTTGATCTTTGTTTATAAATTAAGTTAAAAAAATTGCTGTTTAAGTTAGGAAAATATCCCTTGTCATATGCAATATGTTACTTAATTTACAACAATTTAAATCCTTCTTTTTTATTTTCTTACACTAGCCATCAGAAGAGCTAGAGGCCAAGGCTGCTGTTGATGTAAGTATAATATCCACAATCCTTATGCTAAACATATGCAGCAACCATCGACTTGCTCAGTATACTTTATTTTGAAAAGAAATAGTTCATCATTATCACATGTTTTATTGAAGTTACAAAAATTATAAAGTATTATTTTTGTAATCATGCACGTTGTATGACACTTTATCACCTCTTTTCCAGGAGATCGAACCATCCTCTCCCACTGTTGACGCTGGGCTCCGTGAGGAACAGACAGATGTGACCACCGGAACTGACGGAGAACCCTCCCCGGCTGCTGAAGTGTTTCCCACCCCATCCTCCAATCGCGGATCTACAGCACCTGCTAAGACCCCTCTCCCTGCTTCCTTTGATGAACCTACAATTTCCACTGACAGGGTAGGTTTAATTAAAAGTATTAATTTACCATTATTAAAGTATTATCATTACTCCAATAAAGCATCGAAACCAAACAAAAAAGAGAAAAGAAAAAAAAGTGAAAGTCAATCAATTATTTTTTCAGGTGACAGATGACAAGGTGATTGAGAGATTGTTGGAGGAGAAGGCAGAGGGAGGTAGCTGCTCAGAGACTCAGCCCACAGAGGTAATGGAAAATAGTCCTTATTTAATACATATATATGTAAAAACTAAATAACAGATATTCACACGTGTCTCTATGATAGCTGTATGATACATTTTATGTTGGTTAATTTCAGAAACAGTCCACGCACAAACGCAAGAGACCGGACCAACCTTTCGTAATTTCAAAGAGACAGAAGACTGCTTTGGTATGCATACTAGTAATTTTTGTAATATTAACCACTTTTAAAATTAGTGTATTCTCTTAGACATTTCTGTCATTCTCGCAACTTTTTATCGATTCTTTATTTTTTTTTCCAGTTTTCACCAATGGAGATTGAGCTGCAGTGTTTGGTACAGATGTTCGACGCTTTGAGATTGTAGACCCCAACTTTTACCTGTGTGACCACACCTGACCTAAGACTTTTGACGTAAGCTGTTTGTGGTTTTGGGTTGGTTTTTTTTCATCATATTCTCCTCCATAACATGTGGGTTGTCACACAGGTAGGTGGTACTACACTCCTTTGTATATATGTACATAGTTCATAAATAATCACTGTAAATAGTTTTGATTAAATTTTGCTTACATTTTCACCTCTAATTTTATGATCTATCTATATTATTCATCTATTAATTTTTTTAATTGCATAATATGTTGTTTTCTCTCTTTTAAATATATTGTAAATACTTGTTGATTTTTTCCAATAAACTTGAAAAATCTATTTTTTGTTGTTATGTTTTTATTTATTGACGGAGATAAATACACGATGATACCTTATTATAATGTTGAAAGAGCTCAGTAGCTTGGAGCGATGGATTCTAGGGCACACTAGTGTAGTCACAACAGCGCGGAATGATTAAATACCTTGCTTGTTTTAGTGAAAATATTAAGTAACCATTAAAATGTATGTTCATTACTAGTATTTTGAATGCGAATTATGAGAAAGGATGGATCTTACGTTTCCACAAATTTTTCTTAGAAATCATTTCTAAACACTTCTTTCCTTTCATTACGAGGGTCGTTTAATAAATAATACAAAAGATCATCACAAGTAGGAAAAATACATATTCTTAATATTTTCAATTCTTCAAAGGATTCTCAGTTACCCTTTACACAGGTATTTGTACCCATTGCCTGGAAACAGCACCAAACCCATCCGTAGGGATGCATGCCCCAAAAGACACTGATGAAAATAACTTCTTTTAACACCTAATATTTCACATTTTTTCTTTATTAACATCCAATATTGTACAATTTTTCTTTATTTGTTTTCATGCCTTTTTGGAAAGAAAATATTTCACAATGGCTAATATCTAGCAAATGAAGGAGATGACAAATCTCTTTGAATTTTCTTTTCTTCATAATTTTATTAGTTTCTCTATGCTTATTTGCAACAGTGTTGTCAGGTAAAGGAAAGTACCCTGGATATCGTTATATTTGGACTTCTTTTGAAGGGAAAAATAAAATTTATTACTGTATGCTGCAGAATTTATTGAACGACCTTTGTATGCATGATTGTAAAGTTAATTTTTTGTAGTTAAAAACGATTGAAATTAAAAGAAAGTAGTGTTAAGAAATAATTTCTGAGAAAAATTCTTTTAGAAGAAAAATATGGAGATAAAGAACAGTATTCAATATCAAAGTCTATAAAACAACACAAAATAGGAGCAGAGCAAACACAGACCTCCTAAACATCAGAGGGCTTGTAATAATGACCTCTACTCGACACTCCGGGACATTGAGTAGTGAGTGATCTTTATCGTGCCAACTCCTGTCGAAACAGAGAGCCTCTGTTTGTTAAGGTCTCATCTGAAGGACCAGCAACTTTCACTTGAAAGTGCCAAGCGCTAGGGAAAAGAACAGTTGCTACCTATTTTTTATCGACTTTAGTCGCGGCGGGGGTTTGAACTCACAACCTTCAGACTCTACCGACTGACTTACCCGGAATGTCATGGTTTATGAAAAATGAAGCTAACGAACAGCAATCAGTGTCAAAAGATATTTAAACAATACTGAGACAGTCCAGCTGTCAAATTCATATAATCACACGGCAGTATACAAAGGAACTTTTGCAGCCACGGGTGAAGAAGTTGACCATATAGAATCCCATGACCTGAAATTACATAATGTCTGTCAAATTAATCAAGGAGTCACTTAGACGACGGATGCTGATCTCGATCTTCCTGAGCACCTTGTTGACCTCTTTGCTTCTTCTAAAAACATCCTAAATGAGGAACAAAGTTTACAGTTCAAGAACTTATTACTTCGACATAAAGATGTTTTGGCAAAATCCAAATGCGATCTTGGTGTTACATACTTTGTACAACATCAAATAAATACCAAAGATGCAGCACCCATCAAGCAGGCTGCTAGAAGACTACGAATTCTAAAACGAGAAATAGTCAAAGAAGAAGTAGACAAAATGTTACAAAACGGAATTATAGAACCTTGTACAAGTCCCTGGGCGTCTCCCATTGTTTTATGTACTAAGAAAGATGGCTCCGTCAGATTTTGTATAGATTATCGTCGTCTCAATGCTGTAACTCACAAGGATTCCTATCCCCTTCCCCGTATTGACGACTCTTTAGATGCACTCAGAGACTCAGAATGGTTCTCTACTCTGGATCTACAAAGCGGGTTTCGGCAGGTCACCATGAAAAGCTGTGATGCTGAGAAAACATCATTTGTGACTAATGTTGGCTTGTATCAATTTAAGGTAATGCCTTTCGGTCTTTGCAATGCCCCCGCAACTTTTCAGCGTCTTATGGAATGTGTTTTAAGTGGACTCAGTTTTGAGATATGTTTGTTGTACATTGACGACATCATAGTATTTTCTGAAACTTTTGAGCAGCATATTGAGAGACTATCTACTGTTTTGAATAAATTACAAAGTGCCAATCTCCAGATCTCCCCCAAAGAAATGTAGTGTGTTTCAGAAGCAGGTTTCTTTTTTAGGACATATAGTCAGTGCACATGGTATTTCTACTGACCCCGAGAAAACGAAAGCTATCAAATCTTGGCCTGAACCTAAATCAGTGAGCTGAGAAGTTTCCTTGGTACTTGTGCCTATTATAGACGCTTTATCAAGTCATTTAGTAACATTGCAAAGCCCCTGTTCAAACTAACAGAAAAAGATTCTGAATTTTGTTGGTCAGAAGATTGTCAAATTTCATTTCAGACACTTAAAGACTGTCTCACAAGTACCTGTACTGGATTATCCTGATATGAATTTAGATTTTGTTTTAGATACTGATGCGAGTGCTTTTTGCGTAGGTGGCCTTCTTTCTCAAATTAAAGATGGCAAAGAACAGGTGATAGCCTACTTTAGTAGATCACTTTCCAGACCTAAGCACGATTACTGTGTTACTCAAAGAGAGCTCCTACAGTGGTCGAGAGCGTAAAGCACTTTCATCATTATCTTTATGGTAGGGATTTCACAATCAGGGCCGATTAGGGTGCCCTCAATTGGTTGATGCATTTCAAAAATCCTGAGGGTCAAATGGCACGTTGGATGAAAGTTCTTTCAGTTTACAATTTTACCATTTTATATCGTCCCGGAAAGTCCCATGGAAATGCTGATGGCCTGTCAAGACGTCCCTGTGGAGAGTGTCAGTACTGCAAAAAGAATAGAAAATAGAGAGATTGAGAAAACCCAACAAAAAGAATGCTTTGATGAAGTGTGTGTTAATGTAAAGCATGAAGAAAAATGTCCCATTTCTAACACAGAATATCTTGACCAATATAACGAGGTTGAAGGTCAAATGTCAGAACCTGACAATACCTTATCTGAGACTTGGAAAATTTCAAAGAAAGCTGAATTAAAAACCTCCAACTTAACGACCCATTATCTCAATTGTATACAAGTAGATATTAAGTTCCATTCGCCCTAAATGGGAAGAAATTTCACATCTGAATTTAGATTTGAAAGCATAATGGTCTCAATGGGATCGTCTAGCCTTGAAAAATGATCTTCTATACAGAATTTGGAAAGATACGAGGGTTGATCCAAAAGTAATGTCACAGTGTTCATATCTTTTATATTTGGCGTCATATTATCAAATACAATATACCAAAAGATGCACAAATATAAATCTATTTAATATAGAAATTTTAATTGAATAATGTTAATTTGAATTTATTTTATAGATATTTAAAACATAGAGCATAGGGGGTGTCGCCGCGTCACAACGGAACGTCACGTTTTAAAGTGTATTTTTTCTTAGAATAAAAACGACAAACATAATAAAAAGATTTTTAAAAAGCACCTAATCTCCAATTTTTTTTAAAGACACAATTCTTGTCATTTTCTAGTCTTTAATTGAAAATTAAATGACGGCATTGGTATTTTTGATCATAAACATTGTTGTTTTACTCTATTAAATTGAGCAAAGGGATTGTCGAAGGGGGGAAAAGAAGGCTCGACGAGTTGTAATGCATATTTGCTTCAAGATATGGGAATCATCACAAGCGACATTTTCGTTAATCAATAAAGAATGTAAATAAGAGACATCTTGATAGATGGTTTCAGCAATTTTGGGCGGGTGATTGGTCAATGAATGAATAGCAGAGGACAAAAAGACCGAAAGAAAAGAGATCGGACGAAAACGTTAAGTGGTCTGACGTTGTGAAAAAAGACAGACGTATAGAGTGACATGTGAATTTTTAAGTTTATCTTATGCTACTGTTCAAAAAATTTTGACAGAGGGATTAATTATGAAAAGAGTTAGTGTATAATAGTACCAAGAATTCTTAAAGAAAGTGGAGTTGATGAAAGTGTTTGCGAATTACAAATATTTTTTAATGAAAGGAAGGTGAAACGCTTAAAAGTATGACGGTGTGTATCCGTCATATGACGTTATATTTAGGTGCGGCGACTACCATAAACGCGCATTGTTTAAAATCCGATATTTTGAGAAGTATACATCATATTCTTTTGAATTTTTCAGGTCTGATTTGAAATAAATAAAGCTTCCATCATGTTTATTTTTGTTGCTTTACGTCGATTTATAGCAATTTTATCAAAGTTGTGACATTACTTTTGGATCAACCCTCGTACATGTACACATTTGGATTTGCACATAGCCCAAGTTGTATTACCCTCATCTTTTCGACAGGTAGTCTTAAGCTTCGACATGTTGCATGCAGCCCCTTCAGCTGGTCACTTTGGAGTGCTCCGTACTTTGCATCGAGTCCGTCAGAGGTTTTATTGGCCTAACAACAAAAGAGACATCATTAAATGGTGTCAAGAGTGTCCTGTTTGTCAAATACACAACCCTGTTACAAAACAGCCCAAGACTCAAATGAGACAGTATTTTGTTGGTGCCCCCATGGAGAGAGTGGCTATTGACATATTTGGCCCCTTGCCCCGAACAAAAGCAGGAAAACTATACATACTGATTGTAAGCGATTTCTTCACTCGTTGGACTGAAGGTTTTCCTTTGACTAATATTGAAGCTTCTACAGTGGCACAAACCTTAGTTTTTCAATTCGTCTATAGGTTTGATGTCCCCCACAAGTGCATACAGACCAAGGCACTCAGTTTGAATCGGATCTGTTCAAAGAATTATGCAAAATATTAGGCATAGATAAAACAAGAACACCTTACCTTGTCGAGCGATTTAATCGAACTTTAAAATGCATGCTTAACAAATATGTTGGTAAACACACCAGAGATTGGGATTTGTACTTGCCCCTGCTTATGTTGGCTTAAAGATCATCAATTCTTGAAAGTACTGGAAAGGCCTCCTGTTTACTTATGCTTGGCAGAGAAGTTGAGCTTCCTATCGATTATTTGACACCCCCAGAGTCCCTACTGATTCTTACAGTGACTATGCTTTAGATTTACAAAGTAAAAATGTTTGATGTGCATGAACTGACCAGGTCACAAATGTTAAAGGCTGGAGCCAGACAAAAGAGAAAAATATGACCACAATGCAAAACAATATCAATACAGTGTGGGTGATCTTGTATTATTAAATATTCACAGGACTATAAAAATGCACCCCAAATTTTTCCGGAAGTGGGAGGGACCCTATACTATTACCCAGAAAATTTCTGATCTTACGAAATTTCTCGAGGTCCTTCAGAGAAATAGAGGGTTGTGCATCACAATCTCCTCAGGCTCTATTTAGGAATGGCATAGGCTGGCACCCGAAGAAACTATATCAGATAAAATAAAACAGATACATGACTTGAGAAGATTATAAAATCTATTATCAATATATTCTTCCTGCAATATTATAAATTTTAACTTTAAATTTTAATATTTTGTTACTTATACTTTGTTTTCAGATGTTTGACTGTCGTTTGTGCCCTCGAACCTTCAAGTTTCGAAAGCAACTTGCCCGTCATTTCTCAGAGGGTCATGGGGACATCTTGGAGTGCTCTACTTGTCATTATACCCTGCCGGCAATCCGTAGATACTTGATGGAACAGCACATTTTCCAGTCGACACAGAGGACAACCTCTCAAGTGGACTGTTCGAAAGAGTGAGACCTTTCTAAACCCTTCACATCACATTCCACCTCTTCCCTTGATTACCATCCTGAGAGGACCTTGTCTAGGAGATTACCAAGGATATCCCCGAGGAAATCTCCACGGAAACTTCATAGGCACAGTCGGCTCCCAGCTGCAGCCATGACTGGCCACACTCCTGCGTCTCCTTTCACCAGCAGAGATCCTCAGAAGACCACCCAGCCGCTGACGCCTCCGCGGTCCCAATTCTTGTCCATCTCTCTGGGAAGTCCTATGGAAGTAGATTTGTTCCGTCTAGACAAGCCTGCTGAGTCCCCAGTGAGGAAAGTGATATCCAAGGATGAGCCTGCACTCAACAAAGTCACCCCTGTGACTCATGTAGCTCCTGAGATCCTTCCGACAGTCCCCTCGGCATCTACTTTTCCCAGCGATTGAGACCCAGAGATGCCAGTTGGCCCTGCTGTGGGAGATACGTTGTCTACTCCAAGGATTCTCACTACTTCATCCAGTCCAGCTTCTGTTCCTGTGCCTGTGTTATCTATTCCGGAGACCCCATACCTCTCCACAGATGCTCTCTCCCTCTTCAGCATGCCCGATTTTGACTTCTTGGATGCATGCTTGCCCTCTGCTTCTGCATCTGTGGACACCCCCCCCCCCCCTGCTACCTCCCTGCCGTCAGCCCCTGCACCGCCTCCTCCAGCCTCCTCCAGCTACATGTTATACAACATATATATCATATCTGATATATATTCATGATTTATAGAAACATGCATTTGTTCACATATAGTAAGTATGTATGTATTTATTTAATTAATCATATAATTAATGTATTTATTGATATTTATTGATATTCATCATAATTGTATATTTATTTATTGCATAAACGTAATAATAATGTACATATTGAGGATTGGTGAGTGTGTTTTTAATTTTCTTAAAGAACTTCATAATATTTTTTTTATTTTACTTACCGTTCGAAGACGAACCTTTTTTTTAATGGCGGGGGTGGTGTGACAGTCCAGCTGTCAAATTCTTTTAATCACATGACAGTATACATCCCCGTTATTATGAGAAATATTGAGATTATTTACAAAGTGCTGCACTTTATGTATAATGAAGACAGATCAATATTAGTTATGGATTGATTACATGTGGATAATAACATGTCTTATGATTTAATAGCACATGGTCGAGATCGTCATTCCGTGGCGGCCGCCATTGTTGTTTACAAGTTCGTATGTGATAACAAAACGTGCCGATTTCAGCGTTTACGGTCATAATTATAAAACTACACATACCTCCGTCGAAGTATTAGCCTTCTTTATTCTTATTTCCTGTTTTTAGCTTACCTGAGCCGAAGGCTCATGTGAGCTTTTCTGATGAAAATTTGTCCGTTGTCTGTCATTGTCGTTGGCGTCGTTGTTGTAAACTTTTCACATTTTCATCTTCTTCTCAAGAACCACTCGGCCAATATCAACCAAACTTCATACAAAGTATCCTTGGGTAAAGGGGATTCAAGTTTGTTCAATGAAGGGCCATGCCCTTCATCCAACGGGAGATAATTATGAATTTGTGAAAAATTAATGGCATTTTTAAAAAATCTTCTTTTCAAGAACCACTGGGCCAATAAAGATGAACTCATGTGGAATCATCTTGTAGTGTAGATTTAAATTTGTTCAAATCATGAGCCTCGGGGGTAGGGTGGGGCCACAATGGCCGATCAAAGTTTAACATAGGAATATATAGCAAAAAGCTTTAAAAATCTTCTTCTCAAGAACCATTGAGACAGGAAAGATGAAACTTATGTGAAATCATCTTCAGGTAGTGTAGATTAAAGTTTTTCAAATCATGATCCCTGGAGGTATGGTGGGGCCACAATGGGCTATCAAAGTTTTACAGGAGAATAAATCGGAAAAATCTTTAAAACCGTTTTCAAGAACCATTGAGACAGGAAAGATGAAACTCATGTGAAATTATCCTCAGGTAATGTAGATTAAAGTTTGTTCAAATCATGACCCCCGGGGGTAGGGTTGGGCCACAATTGGCCGATCAAAGTTTTACATAGGAATATATATATATATATATATATATATATATATATATATATATATATATATATATATATATATATATATATAAAGCACTAAAAATGACCAACGACACGAACAATAAAAATTGTCAAATTTTCGGGACGCCCTGTCCCTTCCTCAGGACAAAGAAAAAAGTTAAAAAGTCATAAGAACAAAGGAAAAAGAGAAACAAAAACAACTAGCACTACTACTAAACTACTGAACACTAGATATTTACATACTTAATTACATGATGAATTGAAAATTTTTAAGAACACTAATAAAGAAAGAAATCCGGACCGCTGAAATGCGTCCGGTCTATCGGGTATACTCGGGTGAAGTGCGATTTACATAATTGAACGAATTAATTATGCTAATTAATTACGACAATCAGTAAATCGTACATTGTTTCATTCTCTCAAAATGGCGTAACTTTACTTAATAAAGAATAATCGAAGAAAAATAAGATAGCAGGGATATTTAAACATATGAATTATGATCAATTATAAATCTTGAAATATTTAAGGACTTATTACCGGGAAAAAATAAATAACAAAGGTGTTAGCAATACATAGTTATGAGAGTTGTTCGAGAGTTGGTGACGCAAATTAACTGTAAAGTTTACACTAAATTGAGTGAATAATCTTGTTTAGTATCATCAGGAATTGGGTCTAGTTTACGTTCATTCTGGTGAAGTCATTCAGTTTGTTAATACCATTAGGGCGGAATGACTTCAATCTGTGCATCCAGAACTTTTCTTTGCTTTTTCTCTGAGCATCTGTCCATCTTGGGTTATGGTCAATCACCACTACTGTCATGTCCTCCCATTTGTGACCCTCAAGGTTGAAATGTTCCCCAACGGGTTCATTGAGTTTTTTGGTCCTAATGGTCGAACGGTGGTTATTGACTCTCCTGCGGAGATCTCTTGTTTCACCAATATACCGTTTGGAGCAAACTTTGCAACTGATGAGATAAAATGCAGTTGTCAGTATGACAGGACAAATCCCTAGTATTTTGTAGCTGCGGCCTGCAACAGGGCTGTTAAAACTGTCTGTGTCAGTGCTGTGCTTACAAAGAAGACATCTTCTGTCAGAGCAAGTTTTAAAGCCCCCATTAGGTAATGGGTTGTCCAGTCTGGTTCTTACTACCATGTCCTTTAGGTTCCTTGGGCATCTGTATGCAGCCAATGGGGGTTCCTTAAAGACCTCTGCCATTCGTTTGTTTGAATGAAGGATTGGTAGGTTCTTTTGAAGGATACCGCTAAGGTTCTTAAGGACGGGATGGTATGTGGTTACCAGAGGGACCCTGCCGCTATTGTCTTTCTCCTTGTAGCGTAATAGGTTTTGCCTGTCATGTCCCGCCATCTCATCAATAGCTGTTTGTACGGTGCGGGCATTGTAGCCTCTTTTGCATAAGTGGGACTTAAGAAGACCACTTTGCTCCTGATATAAGGCAGGGGACGAACAGATGCGTCGAATTCTGGTGGCTAGACCCTTAGGCACTCCCTTAAAAGTGTGTGGGGGATGACAGCTAGAGGGCATAAGATATAGGTGGGAGTCTGTGGGTTTGGTGTGGAGACTGAATTCGATTTCACCATCAATCAGGGTAGATGTAGTATCTAGGAATACGTTTTTCGAATTAGATACGTCTACTGTAAATTTGATCGATTGATGAAAGGTGTTGGCAAACCTAATGAATGCCTCGAGGCTCTCGCGACATTCCACCCACTTCATCTCTATATCGTCAATGAAACGCAACCAGCTATGGGGCCTAAATGGTGCTTGAAGTAACAAGTTGCGTTCCAGTCTGCCCATGAAGACATTGGCATAAGACGGTGCCATTTTCGTACCCATAGCAGTGCCATTAACCTGCAGGTAATGTTCTCCATTAAACATGAAGTTATTGAACTTGAGAACATGTTCAAGGAGCTTAGCAAGGGACTCTGTAGAAGGAATTTGTATGGACCTACTATCCCAGACTTCTCTACAGGCTTCGATACCCTCATCGTGTGGAATATTGGTGTACAAAGATGTGACGTCCATAGTCACGAGGAGGGTATGATTTGGGAGACCAGTAGAGGGCGTCTTGTTAATGTAGTCCGTGGTGTCCTTGAGATAGGATGGTAAATTCTCTACGTGTGGACGGAGATGTAAATCAATGAATTCAGAAATTTTCTCTGTGGGGTGTCCAATTGCGCTGACTATGGGGCGACCTGGCATGCCTTCTTTGTGTATTTTAGGAAGCAGATAGAATTGTCCTGGTCTACAGTCAATAGGATTTAAGGTCTCATAGACGTTGATACCAATCTCATTTTTCTCAAACATATCGTCAAGAGTTTTGGTAATGGCGGTGGAGAATTCTTTAGTAGGGTCAGAGTCCAGTTTCTTATAGAAACGTTCGTCTGAGAGTTGTCTTTGGGCCTCCGCCATGTAAGTCTCTTTTTCCATTACTACAACTGTAGAGCCTTTGTCTGCTTTCTTGATTACAATGTCATCCCGATTTTTTAATGATTGTAAGGCAGATCTCTCTTCTTTACTCAAATTGTCGGGAGTCTTGTCTGGCATTGAAAGGAGCTACTCTATGTCTGACTCAACGTCGTCAATATACGACTCAAGCGCGCCGCACTTGCCCGGTGCAGGTTCCCAGTCACTCTTGCTTATAGAGTTTGTGTTCCTCTAGATCGTGTAAATCACTCTTGGAAGAGTCGTATGAATTTACTTCGGAGTCTTTTCTAGAGAAGTGCTCCTTCAAACGAAGTCTCCGGAAGAATGCTCGGGTGTCCTCTCTGACTTGTTTTTCGTCGACCTCATGTGGCGTGGGGCAGAAATTTAGCCCCTTGGAAAGAAGTGAGGTCTCCGATTCGGAGAGAGGAGAACTAGATGTATTGAGCACTGGGCAGACGTCAGGAGTTTGTATGGGTCCGTCCCTCGCGATTGTCTTAATGCGTTTGAAGCGTCTCGAGCGGGGTTTGCGTGTTTTGTTAACTCTGACCTCTGACCAGTTGTTCCTAGACTGTGGAACACTGTCGCGGAGAAATTTCTTTTTTTGAGTCTTGTTGACTTTATTTGTTAGGGCCATATTATAGGTGTCTATAATATTATGGGCTTTATCAAGATCGGCCTGGGACATGATATCGTTGAGGGATGATTCTAAGGACTTGAAGCGAGAGCCTCGAGGCATTCATTAGGTTTGCCAACACCTTTCATCAATCGATCAAATTTACAGTAGACGTATCTAATTCGAAAAACGTATTCCTAGATACTACATCTACCCTGATTGATGGTGAAATCGAATTCAGTCTCCACACCAAACCCACAGACTCCCACCTATATCTTATGCCCTCTAGCTGTCATCCCCCACACACTTTTAAGGGAGTGCCTAAGGGTCTAGCCACCAGAATTCGACGCATCTGTTCGTCCCCTGCCTTATATCAGGAGCAAAGTGGTCTTCTTAAGTCCCACTTATGCAAAAGAGGCTACAATGCCCGCACCGTACAAACAGCTATTGATGAGATGGCGGGACATGACAGGCAAAACCTATTACGCTACAAGGAGAAAGACAATAGCCGCAGGGTCCCTCTGGTAACCACATACCATCCCGTCCTTAAGAACCTTAGCGGTATCCTTCAAAAGAACCTACCAATCCTTCATTCAAACAAACGAATGGCAGAGGTCTTTAAGGAACCCCCATTGGCTGCATACAGACGCCCAAGGAACCTAAAGGACATGGTAGTAAGAACCAGACTGGACAACCCATTACCTAACGGGGGCTTTAAAACTTGCTCTGACAGAAGATGTCTTCTTTGTAAGCACAGCACTGACACAGACAGTTTTAACAGCCCTGTTACAGGCCGCAGCTACAAAATACTAGGGGATTTGTCCTGTCATACTGACAACTGCATTTATCTCATCAGTTGCAAAGTTTGCTCCAAACAGTATATTGGTGAAACAGGAGATCTCCGCAGGAGAGTCAATAACCACCGTTCGACCATTAGGACCAAAAAACTCAATGAACCAGTTGGGGAACATTTCAACCTTGAGGGTCACAAATGGGAGGACATGACAGTAGTGGTGACTGACCATAACCCAAGATGGACAGATGCTCAGAGAAAAAGCAAAGAAAAGTTCTGGATGCACAGATTGAAGTCATTCCGCCCTAACGGTATTAACAAACTGAATGACTTCACCAGAATGAACGTAAACTAGACCCAATTCCTGATGATACTAAACAAGATTATTCTCTCAATTTAGTGTAAATTTTACAGTTAATTTGCGTCACCAACTCTCGAACAACTCTCATAACTATGTATTGCTAACACCTTTGTTATTTATTTTTTCCCGGTAGTAAGTCCTTAAATATTTCAAGATTTATAATTGATCTTAATTCATATGTTTAAATATCCCTGCTATCTTATTTTTCTTCGATTATTCTTTATTAAGTAAAGTTACGCCATTTTGAGAGAATGAAACAATGTACGATTTACTGATTGTCGTAATTAATTAGCATAATTAATTCGTTCAATTATGTAAATCGCACTTCACCCGAGTATACCCGATAGACCGGACGCATTTCAGCGGTCCGGATTTCTTTCTTTATTAGTGTTCTTAAAAATTTTCAATTCATCATGTAATTAAGTATGTAAATATCTAGTGTTCAGTAGTTTAGTAGTAGTGCTAGCTGTTTTTGTTTCTCTCTTTCCTTTGTTCGTATGACTTTTAAACTTTTTTCTTTGTCCTGAGGAAGGGACAGGGCGTCCCGAAAATTTGACAATTTTTATTGTTCGTGTCGTTGGTCATTTTTAGTGCTTTATATAAATTTCCATCCGTGACCTTGTATCTACTTGGTAGATCCGACATTTAGGATATACAGTGTTGTTGGAAAAATAAGTAACGTCAGGTGCCTGTGTGGTAAATTGATTTGTCGCTCACGGGCGACAAATCAATTTACGAAGAGCGAAATGAAAGGCATAATTTTTATTAGATTATGTAGATTCAAGTTTGTTCAAATCATGACCCCAGGGGATAGGGTGTGGCCACATTGGCCGATCAAAGTTTTACATAGGAATATATATATAGGAAAAATCTTTAAAAATCTTCTTCTCAAGATCTATAGAAACAGGAAAGGTGAAACTCATGTTGAATCATCCTCAGGTGGTGTAGATTCAAATTTGTTCAAATCATGACCCCCGGAGGTAGGGTGGGGCCACAATGGTTGATCAAAGTTTTACATAGGAGTACATAGGGAAATCTTTTAAAATCTTATTCTCAAGTACTGCAAAGCCATGATTAGTGATATTTATATAGAAACATCCTCAGATAGTGTAGAATTAAATTTGTTCAAATTATAACTACCAATGGTAGGATGGGGTCTCAGTGGTGGATTTAAGTTTTACGTTGGAAAATAAAGGGAAAAATCCCAAGAACAAAAAAGCTATGTTTAGTCATATTGACATGTAAGCATCCTCTTGTATTGAAGATTTAAATTTGTTTAAATCATGACTCATTGGGGTAGGGAGGGAAGCAACGGGGAATCAAATTCAAATTATTACGAAGTATATACAAACAAAATGTTTAAAAAAATGTTTTTCTCAAGAACAGCAAAGTTAAATGCTGTATTGATATGGAGGCATTCTCAAGTAGTATTAAAATTCACCCCCCCCCCCCCCCCCCCCCAGTAGATTTTGCAGCTCTCCACCGGCGAGTGGTGGCGTGTCCAAATTAGTGAAATACGATAGAGAGAGAGAGAGAGAGAGAGAGAGAGAGAGAGAGAGAGAGAGAGAGACGTTAAACAACAATCAATCATGTGTCTCTACCCTGTTCCTGGGAAATGATTTTAAATAAATAAATAGAATCAGCCTTCTGAGATTGACTCTTTAAATAGGGTTAGCTTAAAGTAATTTTTTTGCAGAAGACAACATAAATCTAAAATCCTTTCTTGAAATTTGAGGAGCTATTTACTGTAATATTCTCTCAATTATACATTTTGGTACGATTTATTATTTCTTAAATAAAGAAATAAGCAGCTTCAACTAAGATATACACTGCTGCAAATCGATTTTAAAACTTGAGGAAAAATGGTGCAAAGATTACTTAAAATGTGTTCATAATCAATCAAAACACTTCTTCTTTATAAAGGTTTGGTTTGACTTAAGACTGTATCAAATTACAAAATTGTCTGCAAACTAACAAATAAAAAAGAAATATGTCAATATTAAAGAAACCTTCTTTTCTTAACCCTTGTATACATTTCGAATTTGCATGCTTTTCTATGATCTATTTATGAAAGTTTTGTCACTCGTTAGCTTCCGGTATGTGCCGACATACTCTATTCCTCAATGAATTTTCCATTCTTCAAGCTTTTGTGACCTCATTGATTTGAACATCTTCCGTAACTACAACTCGTCGTGGAGATGTTGATGCTCTTTGTCTTTCTTAGGCGCCTTTTTCTTTTGTTTTCCCTTCTTTTTAACCTTAACAGTTCTACCGTCACCGGTTGCTCGAAATTCCTCACCATTGTCGAGATATACCACTTCTTCGTCTATATTCAGTTTGACCTCGCGTGCTTCCCTGTTCATTACGAACTGTGAATCACCAGAACTTTTATGGAGGTCAGCCCCTGTTGCGTCTATTATTCCATGGATTATGTTTCTCATTTTTATTAGAGCCTCAGATGTCTTGGGTCCAGGATCTGAATTAAAATATGAAAAACACAACGTATAGTTCTGTGACTTTCTTAATTATCGAAAATTTCTCTCTGCGAACCATTTCACTTTGTACTTCAGAAAAGTTTTTTTCCAGTCTTAAAATAAATCGCCATGGATTGATTAAAAACTAATGATTTGAATTAAAAAGCGAATAAAAGTTTGTATTCAAACCTTCAGATAAAGCTCTGTTAATCGCCGCCCTTTCGTCATCTAGGACATCGATAGTTTTTGCTTTTTTGATTTCTTTCAAGAGGTAAATATAATATTTGGCTAAACTGAAAATTAAAACACATCTTGTAATAACTATAGAACTGAAAATGTATGACAAATTTCACAAGAGTTTATTCACGATGCTTAAAAAGCGATCACTAACTAACAGTTACAATCCGTTTCATTCCATTACCAAATTTATGTTTTTTTTCAAAATGTAGAAATAATAACACAACTTAAATAAATTTAAGTGAAATAAACCCCTTTTTGTTGAATGTAGATAACTTTGGGACCCTTTTTTGCTAAATCCCTCCCCTAACGTCACTTGTACGATATAGACTTAGTTCTAATTTCACAATGCCCTATCATTAAATTTGATATCAGCAGTCTCGCTTAAAGTCATCATTTCGTAAGTTATATGGTCGATACAATGACCTTGTCAGCAAATACAATTTATCACTGAGTCAAAAGCTGACTGACGTTTTTCATACGAATTGTTAGTCCATTATTTGTACACTGAATTGACGACGGATTTTTCCGTTATTTCCCGATCATGACAAGGAGCACACGGCGGGTGTGACCGGTCAGCAGGGGATGCTCACTCCTCCATGGCACCTGATCCCACCTCTGATGTTTCGGAGGTCCGTGTTTGCTCTGCTCCTATTTTGTATTGTTTTATCGACTTTGATATTGAATACTGTTCGTTATCTACAAATCCTTCTTTGAAAAGATTTTTTTTTTGGTCTTTTGTGACTTGTTAAAGATTTTGTAAATGGATTTGCCAGATTGTTATCACCACCTATTTTCTTTTTTAAAGAGTTTCTGTCCCCTTAATACATGTATTAAAAGTTGTTGTTTAGTATTTTACTCTTTTTTATGATAGGCCGCCCTCTTCTTTGCTTCAGCTATGATTTTATCCTGTAAAAGAGGCAATTTTAAATTATTAATTCTGTGGCGATGAATATTTAAATATTTGGTCGCAAAATTTTTATTTAATTTGATATAAATGTATGCATTTTTTCTTTCCTTAATATGTAGGTATATAAAATATATGTTTTATCTATCAACTATCTTCATTTAAATCAGACGTTGATGCGATGTATCCCTTTCATCTCCAAATAAAAAAATAATAATACAGGATCGTGCACATCTTTTCATTCTTAAATGCAATATATTTTACTGGAAAAAAATACGGTGATGGTAATCTAACAGCATAACTTAATGATATTAGAGGTGACTTCAATTTTCTTATCTTCTTCATCCGTTATTTATATAGTAACATTCTAATATCACCTGCATATGCAGTTTATGCCTCCCAGTTGATTTGAAACGCAAGAACATATTCTAAGTACGAACAATATCTGAGTCGAGGTCATCTATTTTCAGATAAGTTGATAGAACTAGCCCCATTTAGAGTTAGCATTATGTAAATTCTATACTAGTAGTAGATACGACGTCCTTGTCAACAAATATATACAATACCCAGTATTTTAAGTCAAACGTTGAGTTGACAAACGTGTTTCATGCAAGTTGTGAGGCAGTTATTTTCACAATGAATTATATACGGAATTTTCCGCTTTCCCGATAATGACAAGGAGCATACGACGGGTGTGACTGGTCGACAGCGAATGCTTACTCTTTCATGACACCCAATTCCACTTCCGATCATTAAATAGGCCCGCGTTTCCGCCCCTTTCAATTTGTCTTGTTTCAATAGACTTTTGAGATCAATAATGACTTGTTATCTTCATATTTCAGGAGAGAACTCCATTCACCTTGCTGTTTTATATATGAGTATTGGAGATTAATAATAAGAGGAATCACAACTAAACTGTTAGCATAGCCTAATCGTGATCGTAATTACTTACCATGTTTTTAGCTTTTGTAATTAAATTGATCTTCTCCGATATAAAGTCGTCTAAATCAGCAAGTCTTCCGGCCTATGTGTAACAAAAAAAGTTAAATTATAATGAAATAAAGTACATTTTTACCTGCATTCACATTTACAACAATGAGTAAATTAACATGCACAGTAAAGCACCGGTCTCAATATGATAAACATCTATGTGGACAGACTCCTTGAAAATGTCATGCAAATCCTGCAGATTTCTTACATTTTCAACCAAAGCTCCGGATTTCGTTCGTTGAATACCCGTCTGATCTTTGATGAATTCAAGAAGTTGAATATCATCTATTTTCCCGCCATATCTTGCTTTTGTTGGACGTTCATCGTCTGAATACCAATAGAGGGCGGGATATAATCGTGTTTCAAACCTTAAACGAAAAGTTAAATGCAGACTCTTGTCTTAAACATAGTTTGAAAAGAAGTTTGAAATATTTTGGAATTATTTATACATACTGTGCTGCCAAATTTGGTTCTCTTAGTACGTCAAGACGAAGGAAAGCAAGCTACAAAAGAAAAGGATATCTAAATGAGAACATGTATTTTCATTGGGATATTCAAAGCTTAGAATTGTCAGTCAAAATTGATAAAAATCATGATACTTTTACTTACGATGTCATCTTTTTTGAAAATTTCGGCAAACCTTTCAATCCTAGCAACTTCTTCCTCATGTTCTGTTGGTTAGACAAAAGTAAATGAACAAAATTCAGCAAAGTATTTTTCCCAAAAGTTAGAAGATATAAGAATACTAAACTTCTTCCAAAGTAGTAATTGGTTGAAATTAACGTTGAGTACAGTTCTCTCTATCTCTCTCTCTCTCAGCTTTCATATATTTCTACAATTAATTACAGTTATAATTACCTCTTTTGTATAGAAGTAGAAATTTGAATTGTCGAGGAATCGCAAGGATTTCATAAAAATTAGTAGTTGTCAGTTCTGTTGTATAGTGACGTCGAACTGCGGTGGTATCCTTCCCCAGTGCTTTAGACACGTATTCAGTTACGGTATCCACAGTAATATCACCTTTGTTTCTGTAAAGATTAAGACAATAAATACTGATTTTGTGATCTTTAAATACCTGATTTTGTGATAACGAAGTCTGAGACTCAAGCATATTTTGAAATAGCTGCAGATCTGTAGCGTTATGGTTTTATATATTTGTCTTTGACCATAAAGTGCAAAAAAAATACTATATTTTTTGTGAATTTCTCCACTTTCTAGCATTGGTCAATCAACTACCTTTCACTCCCTAATTCTAGACACATTCTGTATCTAATATGTATAGTTTATCCACCTCCCAACCATTTATAGTTGTCTCTACAGGCAATAAACTCGCTTGAAGTGAATTTTCAGTAATCTAACAAATCATTTTAATCAGGCGATTTTTTATGGAATTTTATATAAAATTTTGTGATAAAATTTTTGATTAGTTCAATAATGTGTAAAACTAGAATTAGGGAGTGAAAGGTAGTTGATTGACCCTGCTGGAAAGTGGAGAAATTCTCCCCAAAAGAGCGCAAAAAATATTGCGCCGTAAATTGCACCTTTTTTGCACTATGGGATCTGTAGCGTTATGGTCAAAGACAAATATATAAAACCATAACGCTACAGGTCTGCAGCTAATTTTGAAATGGAATTTTATATGAAAGTTTTGTGATATATGTTTGATTAAACATTTAAAACTGTTTTGTACCTTACCTCATAGGGTGTTTGCCACCTTTTTCAAAGAAAACCAAGGACGGAAAAGAGGTGACGTCCCATTCTGATGCCAATTTCGTGTCCTTGACGCGACCAAAGAGAACAGATGAGTCGTCTTTGAAGGCTTGTGAAGATGCCACAAATTTCGGGTAAAGTAAGCGGCATTTTTCACAATCTGTAAAAGATAAAGGTCAACCCTTAACATAAGTCTTATAAGTTATTTGCTTTATAGCAAATACTATTACTGGGTAGCTGGTAAATATAGTTATACAGTCTACGTATAGA
Organism: Saccostrea cuccullata; assembly: GCF_032062105.1. Taxonomy (NCBI): domain Eukaryota; kingdom Metazoa; phylum Mollusca; class Bivalvia; order Ostreida; family Ostreidae; genus Saccostrea; species Saccostrea cuccullata. The sequence goes on from NW_026930817.1 coordinate 42,460, forward strand.
CGGAGCACTGTTCAGAGACACGGATATCTAAATTGAGGATAAAAGAAGAGAAAAATGTTTCAAAAGGTTGTTCAACCTTTCTTTAACATCTACATGTATGTAAAGGGGCAGGGTGGTGGCGTGATCGATCATACAGGTTTATTTAATGCAATTTATATGGCAAAAGATAATCTCATTTGTCTTACAGATTACTTGTTATAGCTGGTTCTTGTCTTTAATCAGAAAAAAAACATCGAATATATGAGCAAAAATTTGTCATTTCTGAGGTCTTATTCCGATGTTCACTGCAATATGCGGAGTCACATATGGATGAAATTACTATCGTTATTTAATAGAGAAATGTCAACATATGTGAATCTAAGATAAAAAAAAAAATACCCACTTTTAGCGACCATCAGGAATACAGAAAATGGTTCATCTTTTCTAACCTAAATAGAAAATAATTATTTGATTAAAAAATACAACGAAAGAAATAAAATATTAAGAAATGCACCATATAAGATAAGTGTTACAAAATAATATTTTAAACAATAACAAAATATATGAAATACATGTATGTTATCATTCTTTGACTTTAAAACGTCAGTATTCAAATAATAAAATATAATATATAACTTTTAAGAAATAAAGTAATTAAAATATTTTAAAAAATTGATATGAAAGTAAGAATATTGTGATTTAAGGAAACGTTTTTGATAAAGAAAACAAATTACCTTGTTGAAATTTTTGTAAGAAACATCCACAACTATAGCAGAATTGGTTACCACACATAGAAACACAGTAAGAATTGTGACATTTAGGTTCAAACCATTCATTTTTAAGACTAAATAATAAAGTTCTTGTAAGACACATAGCTATTGATCTGAAGATGTCCACACATGTCGAACTGTCGCCAGCTGTACCAGGTCGTACACGTGGACTTCATAATTGATTGAAATCTACGCGCGTCTATAAGGTTGGCTCTATTGAGTTATATTATCGATTCTTGAGTCACCACAAGACTCGCTGTTATCAATACGGTAAAACAGATATAAACATATTTTAAAATCAAAAGAAAATTAATAACTTTATTATGAATAAATTTAAGTATTCCTTGCATAAAATTTATACCCATAGTTTCATTTGTGATTTTTTTTTTATTTCTGAATGAAACTATATCGATTGATTGTATATTGATTAATGTCCTTTAGTTTCGAGAATTTTTTCTCAGAGTGGAACTACATATATAAAGACCCATTTTAATCTGATCAAAATTGTGAATTTTCAACTTTTTTTTTTTGGTCTATTCTAAATTATTCTATATATCTTAAGAGCTTATCATAAATAAACGTTCAAATTATTCAAACGTTTCAATATATCTGATTCCAACTGAACTTTAAATGAAAGACGTCAAAGATTATGAAACACTATAAAATAATTTTATATTGGAATGTTTTGAAAGAGATTAACAAATAAACTTCATCATATTTGTACATGTAATATATCACCTAGGTATGGTGTTTATGTTAAAGTATGTTTTCCTTGTAAGTTCGATTTGAAAAAGCACATTTTGTTATATACGAAGATTTATTCAAAAAGAAACGTCGCGACTGCTATCAAAACTGTAATAATCGAAAGTTATCAACAAACACATACTCACTTTTTTTTTTATTTTTGCCTAATCATCTAATTAAGTTATATAAAATATTTTTCTAAATATCAAAATAAACACATAATTTCATAAAGTAATATAAAATATTTATTTGAATATCAGAATAAACACATAATTTCATCAAGTTATATGAAAATGTTTTCTAAATATCATAATGAATACAAAATTTCCTTAAGGAATATAAAATATTTATAAATATCAAAATAAACAAATAATTTTATCTCGTTATATAATTTTTAATATCAAATAAGACATTTGTCTTTTGGTCCAACAGTGTAAACGTTATCGTCATGTCTTACTTTTCTTCACTCATTTTTTAATGATTCTGCAAATCCATTTAGTCTCTCACATTCATATATATTTTCATATATAAAAAAAGATACAGACATTTTCTTTAACCAAAAAAAAAAAGTGAGAAATAATTTAATGTTAAAAGGGTATTAACAATCATGTTAAAAATCCTGTTTAACAATCATGTTGACTGACGTTATTTGCATCAATTGCTAGACCGAAATATTTACACTGATTTAAAAATTGAAAGACAAATAGGGAATAGCGGGTGTTACTGGTCGATAAGGGATACTTTTTCCTCTGTGGACCCGATCCCACCCCTGATGTTTGCAAAGGTCAGTGCTCTCCTTGTATGCTTTCAATTTTCAATACGAGTATTTCACTGTTCATAGAGCAAACCCTAACCCTACGTACATGTATGTGGACTTGCATTGTACATTCACAAAGTATATTTTTGGGCCGAATTGTTGAATATAATCAGGTAAAAATGGACCTCTAATATCAGCAGAAATGGGATAAGGTGCCATGGAGGGATGAGCATCCCCTGTCATCTGGTCATACTCGTCGTTTGCTTGTCATAACTGGGGGAACGGGAAAAACAATCTAAATCAGTGTGTAAATAATAAGGCCTAAAAATTAGTTTGAAAAACGTCAGTCAACATTCGACTAAATGATGTCAAATGACTAAATAATGTTTTTGCTCATAAGGTCTTCGTATCAGCCATAGAACTTGCGAAATAATGACTTAAAACAAGACTGTTGATATTCTTGTAAAAAAAAAAATTTCTCGATTTATTTGCATTGAATCGACTGTGAGACATAATTATATGCAAGTGATGAGGATATATATATTGCTACATGAATAGGAAGAATGACGAATGAAAAATTGAAGGCATCACAGTTATTAGAAAGCTTTGTTATTAGATAAACATAAAGTCAGACTTATTTCTTAACTATGGTATGCAGGAATGTACATTATAACCATAAATGCACGACAATTATAGGAACCTTTATAAAAGCCACTTTTTCTGAAAACAAAAAAATTGAACTAACTTGTAACAGAAACATTGTTCATATTGAGTAGGTTAAGATTTATTCAAGTTTTGGCAAAAGGGACAATATACAAAGATTTACGATTGGGTGAAATGCTCCAAACAATGTCTACCTTGAACTAATCAAGGTAACTAAAAAATACTGGATGTAAAAAAAAAACTCTTTAATTTGACAAACTTAAATCTATGTTGATTTAATTTGAAAAACAAATTAACATGTGCAATGAGTTTAGTCAATTTTATAATGATTTTAAACTATCTTTATGTGATGGCATTACGTGAAATCAACTAAAAACAAAGGCAACTTCCTAAGGTCTAATAATAACATGGCGACGTTGCAAGAAAGATAACTCCGAAAGGGTGCAAGTTTTCCTATACTTTAATCCTGCAGATTCGATGAAATGTAATTGTGCAAGTGACATCAAGTTGAACATGTAATTTGAAATGCTAAAACTCATAATTCGGCATTCAATATCTTGTTAATTTGCTTCATCTTAATATCAATCATCTATTCATATTTCTAGGAATAAACGCGGGAAATCAGCAAGTAACACATGCGCTGTACAGTACAGGCAACGCGGATCCCGTATTAGACCGCGTCCCCTCCGCGGTGTATTAATCCTTTCCGCGTTACACCGTCGCGGGTTTTGATCGCGGTGCTACCTGAGACCGTGTTTACACCGCGGCGGGGCCAGCCACCGTTATTCTTCAGCTTAGATGTTCTTACCTGTAAAGTATTGTCGATTTTTAATCGTGTCGAAATGAGGGGGGAGGGGGATTACGACCACATTAATATTAATAGATTTATACCATTACATGGATTCTTTAAAAATTCATTTTTAAGTTTTATCAAATTGTTTAATAAAAAATATCTTTCTTTTTTTTTTTACCAATGGTCACTCAAAATTAATTAATTCTCAAAAACGTCTGTTAACAGTAATACATGTACAATATAGGATGAAATAAAGTTGAATAATTTATCGAATATATTAACTTAAAGTTTATTTTTAAAATCAATAATGTCACCCCAAATGATCTTCAAATTGCTAAAAAGGTATAATTAAAATTTAAAGAATGCCATGATATCGCTTCTCTTTATATGCACTGTAATCCGGTGTTCACAATTAGCCCGTGCAGTTGCAGTTACATGTAGCTATGTGTTTATTTATCCGCGAGATTATATCAGTCATTTGGTTTCATTTAGAAAAGTACCGTTACTTCTGTATTCATGTCTGTTGTAAATAATAGCATGAAAAAAGATGATAGATAGTGATACATAATTACAATTAAATCTTAACAAAACACGCCTAAGTGTAGGGATACCGTTGCTCCATTATTATGCGCTACACTGTAAGACTATGAACTAAACATCGACGATTTGTGTGTGTGTGTGTGGGGGGGGGGGGGGGGGGGTTCTTGTTAATAAAATAATCACAGGTATTTCTATTCAGAATATCAATAATATCATAGCTAGTATTTGAATGTATTTCTATTTTCTGCTCTTTTCGAAAATTACTAAAATCATGTTTATGAACATTAACAAATTTCAGATTTCTCCGGTTCAAATAAAACACAAACACAAATATGGACCCTTAAAATATTTGAACACACAACACAGAAATTAACTTATTTTAATCAGCAAGTAGCCATGCTTCAAGTTTTCAGATGTTTGTGTAACCGTTCGGTATTCCTCAGGTAAGTTGGGTGTGGAGTGGAGCTTACTCAAAGCGGATGAGAAGCCCCGAGGGAATGACGCTGTCTAGTGTACATACTACCTATATACACAGGATGTAACCTGAGTGTATTACCTGTATGGGTTTTCCTACGACATTGTAAAACGAAGCCTTTTTTTTCTCCATGTGTAGCTCATGAATTGAAATGAATGAAATAAAGAATGTTTTTGTTGCAGACAGAATCTTTTTTAAATTTTTTGTTTCATATAAATATTTTCAATAATTCGACAATTTTAATATACTGTGTTTTTCTTAATCAAATTTTATAACAAAAATACATTTTATTTTACCACCAAAATCTGTCGTTGTAATCTGGCGACAAAAAGTGAAGTAATTCAAATTGCATGTCATGTACATATGCTAAACGAAAGAAGAAAGTGGATTATATAAATAAGTCTCTCGATAAATAACAATAAAACTTAGACAAATTCGACAAATGGTCAATAAACTGCTAAATCAGCGGTAGTTTTATTCGCTAGACTTAAGAAATTGATATACTGATCATATAGGAGGAAAAACGATCATGCACGTGCTTTAATATTGTGATATTTTTCTTCTCTCTATCTCCTCTCTCCCCCTCTCTCTCTTTCAATCTTCTAAATGGTACAGATACAAGATGTATAAACAGACACGAAATAACATAGTAATGGATCGTTATTTGATTTAATTAATATCAAATACTTCATTTATTTGTTTTAAAAGTTTTTTTTTACTTTTGTTCTTTTTATACACTCCGTTTAAAAAAAAGCAACAATAATTTGTCACTAATTCCAAGGCTAATATCGCATCTGAAAATGATATCGATGAAATAATAATGAAACAATGAATCAAATGTGTTGTTGAATGGCTAGACAACGATGTGCATCCAGCGAGCGTTACCCAAGGTATACTATAAGACAGGTGTGAAACCCCCAGGGCATGTCGTTTCCTGCTCAGGCACTGCTAATCCCTATACACAGGAAATGATCGCGGCTAATACTTAATACACAAAGAAACAGAATTTGTCAAAGAAAACAAAAATATATGAATTTTTGCATTAAATATTTATTAATATAAACTATAATTTCGTCTGTGAAGTTTATCAATATTACACCTGCACATCCTATCTTATCTATTGAACACGAAACTCGAGAAATATTAAAGTTAAAAAGAAAGACATTGTATTAAAAAGTAAAACATGTTAATGTGAAGGTGAAAAACGATATTTTTTCTTGATCTCTTGTATAAAGTTCACGTGCTCAAAGTTAACTCTCGCCATCGAATGCTTTCCGGTCATTTGACAATTTGAGAAAAATGCCTGCACATTTATATAAAAGAGGGAAATACATTAAAGAAAATTAATTAATTAAATTTACTTAATTTGGGAACAGAACATAAACGATGAGAAATAAAGAAGAATAGAACTTTTTCTTGATATCTTGGATAAAGAAAATTTAAGTTCACGTGCCCACTACATGTAACTGCAAATGCTCGTCATCGGATGTTTTCCGGTAATTTGACACTTTAAGAAAAAGCCTGTACATTTTATATACAATAAATCGAAATTAATTAATAAACAATATGAAGATGTACATTTTTAAAAAGATGTACATCTTTTTTCAAATGAATACTGAAAATCGTTCATCGAAACTTTAACAGTCTGAGTTCAACATTTATTACAGTTTGCATATGAAATGAAGATTAAAAAAAAACTTATTAAAATTTCTAGTATTTAATTTTGTTTCTTGATAGATTCTTAATAACACAAAATAATTAACCAACTGCAAAGACGTAACAATTTAAGAAAATTTTCTATTAATTTCAGAGATTGATATGTAATTTAAGAAACAAAAATAAACTTATTTTTTCTTAGTTTAAATTCTATTCATAGCAAAATTTATTGATAATCACATGGGTTTTTTTTGTTTGTTTGTTTGGGGGTTTTTTTGTTTTTGTTTTTGTTTTTTTGTTACAGGGAAAATTCGCAAATTACTATTCGGGGAGATAACTCCCATTTGTTTACGATACTAATTGTCAGTAACTGATCGATGATTTAACCGCGGCGGGGACAGGAAAGTGATGAATTTCCCGCGGAGGGAACGCGGTTTACCTGTCTACCTGGCCAAATACCGCGTTGTGATTATACCGCGGCGGGGACGCGGGAAATACGGGATCCGCGTTGCCTGTACTGTACATGACCTACAAATGGGTGGCATTTCGTCGCTTTGAAAATTGATTTCAAAATTCATATAAACAAAGTTTTGATGATGGTGTATGCATGCATCATGCACGCTTTCTTTTTTATCATCAACTTGTGTTGCTATCGATATGCAATTGCAAAAAATTAACTGTAATGCGGCATGCTAAATATCACATATAGAATACAAAGTTGCCAGTCCATTTTTCAAATGCTGGTCCTTCAAAAAAAATCTAAGAGAACGAATGAAAGGTAATATATATATAAGCCAATATTGGCCACCAAGATTCCGCGTCATGTACACGTACCTGTTGCTTGTAGCAGTAACTCGTATACGTGCATTGAGATTTTTATTCTTAAATTGATATTTATGATTTTGAAATGGATCTCTCGAAACACATTTAACATGAATTTAAAATACAATGAGTAACACGATTTAAATACTTTTAGATAAACGACCCATATTATCAGAATTCTACGGTGATGCTGATGTACATGTATTTTACGTAATAGAATAAATTATTATCTTTGAAAATCCTCTTCTCCTCTTCTCCACTCTTTGCAATTTTAAAGAGCTATCAGCCGTCCACCAAACGTGAAATTTGTAATCGCTGAGTTTAGCCCAATTTGTCATTGAAAATAAATATTGTCCTTTTCATCTTTTACAACACTTCGCAAAACAGAGTCAAATCAGGTCCACAACGAACACAAACTCGCTTCTGAGGAAATTATATCTTTGTTGATCATGTAGAATGTTGAACCTGTTCTTGGTATGTATTTCTCTCGAGGGTAGGTTGTACGACGATTTGTAAAGTTGTACTACCTTCGCGTTAAACCAAATTTAATGCTTTTTCCCCTGAATGTTTCTAAAATATTTCTTTTTCTGTTCTCTCCTTAAGTTTTCGTCATGAAATATGAAGCTCAAAATCCACTAAAATAATGCGAATTAGGATGAGAGCAAACTCGGGACTCTAAAATCTCCAAATGTTTGATTAGGTGCCATTGAGGAGTAAGCATCCCTTATCAACTGGTCACACCCGCCGTCACAGTGCTCTTTGTTATGATCAGGAAAACGGAAACATCCGTAGAAAATGCAGTGTAAATATAATGGCCTTACAGTTTAAAGCAATATGAGCTGCAAGTTTGACTTGGGAAAATTTTGTTGTAAATTTGAAATAAAATTCTCAAAGACAGGAAAATAGAACATTTATAAACTTCTGTTGTCCATATTTGCGATGAAAGAACTTAACTTTTCATATAAGTTTTAATTGGAGCAAAATGACATTATTGTCGTCTTGCACATTATTGTTTCTTATATATTGCCATATATATGTTTATGTTTATTCACCAATCAAGGGCCCTCAGGGGGCATGAACAAATTATTGCAATATGATTACACTGATTACAATTGAATATTATAGATGTATAATGTAATATGACTTAGTAAATAGGTTTGACATGGAGAAGTGCAATACCAATAGTTGTATCATCATGAATGTACAGAAATATTTCTTCTGAAGCAATTTAAATTTCTATTTTGGTTTTATTAATCATAAGGGTTAAAATTACATACAAATAATCATAATAACACACTTTAAGGTCAAGATCTAGTAAATAACTTGAAACTAATTTTTTGGTGCTAGATCCATTATGACGTCATAATCAATTTCAACTTTCTTTTTCCCGTACTTTACAGCTTCAGCAGAATTATGTAGAAAATAGGGTATTTTTACGTCATTCAATTTGAAATCATATGAAAAGTAAACCGGATGCCTATATTAAATTTGATATTGATTTAAAGAAGAGGCCATGAACATACTAATTACCGTTTTCTGAGAGACTGTAGGCAATCTGGATACATTTCCTTTGCCGAATACGAAAACAACTCCCATATTCATGCATGGTTTTCTTAATTTTTCATTGAAAATGACAGTTTAAAATACAGTTTTTCATCTTGATTACCTACAATTATGCCCCGAAACACCTTATTTGACCAAGCTAAAGTTGTAAAGCATCATTAAATTTATTTCTCAAGTTTGATAAATCTGTAGGCACCTTTCATTTACTAGATCTTGACCTTAACTGCAAAATACGGTAATTTACTCAAAAATGCAGCTCATATTGCTTTAACTAAATAACGTCAGTCAACATTCGACTTAACATTAGATCATTCTTACATGAACACTGTACTGACAAGATTAATGCGTCGACCATAACATTTGCAAAATGTAAAGTGTATAAGGTAGCCTTTAATGTCTTGATAGTATGAAATTATAAGGTTATTTGTCAATACTCAATAGCTTGCCAAACTCTCAAAGTACGTTTTGAGGAATTTAGTTTCCTACCAGAAGGATATGCAAAATGAGAATCTGGGTTCATTGTTTCAGTGCATAGAATTTGGGATGACAAACTGTTACAATACAGTTCTTCCAAGAAAAAAACTGGAATATTATAGTATATTTATGAAATGAGTGACTCTATTTCATCCTCCCAAAGAGAAATTTCTCCTAACATAGTTACTAGTATTAAAATCCACTTAAACAACGTAAGAACAAATAATGCATGGTTTTTGTTTTAATTGAGGCCGAAGGGGTATGGGGATGGACACTTTAACCCATTCCCTGTTCTTAATTCAAATTTAAAATCAAATTTCTTCTAGAAATAAAATAGAATAATTTTACCGAGTAACATAATATCGAATATGACAGGATATTTTTTCGCCACAAGTTGCTTGTTCCAAACTTAGTTTACCATAAAAATCGGCAAGGCAGTTCTTGAGAAGTCACTGATGTTGTATGTATATGAAACTGGAAAGACGACAAACTCCGGTAATAAGAGTTTTCGGCTTAGATTAAAGAATTGGAATTGTTCAGTTCAATACATGTACAGTATATGTAAAAATCAGTTCAAGAAATTTTACATTTTACTTAGCATATAACATTTGTAATTTGTACCAATTTCCAGAATGTTTTGCCATGATATATCTTCCCACAACCTGATTACTGCTTTGGAGTCAAATGAAGGTCCCGGCTATTAAGTATTACACGAAGGACATACGGGTGTCGACAGATCCCTTCAGCTACACTAGATAAGGCTGCTTCACTGGAGCAGAGCAAGAGTCAAAATGTCAGGTCTTCGCCGAAATGACATCCAAATGTTTTAATAAAACAAGTTGCTAAGTGATCTGCATTTCATCAGCAACATTTTTTTAAATACAGCAATAATTTATGCTTAGCATCCAAAATTTCAGAAGCTTGGCATGAAGAAGGTTAATTTTAGGTAGAGTTAAACTTTCATATGACGTTTATTTTAAAGAGCGAATTCATCGTGGAAATAGATATAGTGTGGAGAGACAACTTTTGATATAACTTTAGAGATAAATCTTTTATTATACAGTCTGAAGGGCTGGGTAAAAGTTGTTAAGTTTATTTTTCTTCATTCTGATCTCTTTTGAGCAATATTCTGCAAAGAAGCAAACACAAAAATCTCTGTTCAACAAAAACATCAAAGCAGCTCGCCTCGCTGGCATTATAGCCGATAATAAGAGAATTTTCATCATGGCACTTATCTGTCAACATCGCCACTTTTTACTCCGGGTTTTCTTACAAAAGTATTAAAGCTCTGAGGTAAGATAACGTCATTTCGATGACAAATTGTTCTAAATCGTGAAGATTGAACTCCTCTACCGAATCGATAACAAGATAGGTTATGATTCACTTTAGTTTTTCTCATTTTCAGTTCGTTCTTTTTCTTAAATGAATCTGATTTTGAAAGAGAATTTACCGAAAGAAATACTGTATAGGTATAATTGAAACTCCAAAATCCTATAATGATGTATAATACGCATCGAAATAAATAAATCTTTATCCCCTTGGTGTTCAATTTGTCTTTTCATGTTAACAAATTATTCAATTAGATAGAAGATAAGATTGGTTACCATATGGTGTCAAAACCAGCGCGCATGTAAACAGTCGGCTCCAAAAACATATTCATCGCTTACCAAGATGTAGCCCAGAATTCCGCTTTTACAACGGGTGATATTTTGACAACTAATTCGATATCATTTGGAATCGTTTATTTCTCGTGCGTGTGGTCCGGTTTTTCCATATCATTGTGTTCTGTTGAATTTCATTTGATCAATTTTATTAATTTTGTATTCTATATTTCGTAAAAGGAAGTTTCTAAGAATTTTCAAGATGAGAATTCAGACTAGTTACATTAATAACAAGTTACGTATGTAAGGTTACCAGGAAAGCCTTTGTTTGTTGCTTACCCAGCATAATTTATTTGAAGTGCAGCAATTTGTCAGTACAAATTATATTTTAATGGTACGGCCAATATCTGGAAGAGACCACGTGTTCGGTGCCTGGTTGTTTTGCAGCTACCGTCTATTAGTGCGCCCCGTTCACAGAGTCTCGTAAACAAGAGATCTGGAGGGATAAATCGGCAAAAAAGCCATCTACTAATGTTCATTTCATACTGTCTCGTCATCAATGATTCTGTTTGTTTAACTTTCAACTTGAACCTATCTAAGGATCGATGTGGTTTTCCCCCTTGATTTTAATCGGGTGAAGCCAGAGAACAATAACCACATTGCCCAGTTTCTGAACTTCAAGAATTGCTTTTCAAGTATTTCTTTCATAGTGGAGACCATCAGCATTGCCGATGGTTTTCGTCTTGTAGCTGGGAGGTTTTTATTCTTTTTGCGAAAAAAAAATGATTTGATTACGGTACGAAAGCCGCCATTAAGTTGTCATTTCTTTTGACAAATGTGGAGTCAAGAAAGGATATTCTTTTTCTTCTGGCAATAAAGATTCTGCATCGTGTAGCAGAAGTTTTTCTTTTGATAAGCGGCTGAAAATCGTAAATTTGATTAAACATGCAATTTGTCACTTCAAAAGTTGTACGTCATGCCTCTAGTTTTTGACCTGGGTGCGCTTGGAGTTCTTTTGGCTTCGAGTACAGTATGTTGTAGGGGAAAAAACGGAAAAAGATTCTTTACAGAACTATTTTCTAGATGTGTATTTTTTTTTATTTACCGTACACGATGAATTCAAAAGTTTTTATTGTATAGTTTTACGAAAAACTTTTTTTATGAAAAAACATGTGAAAATAAATAAATAACAAAAATAAATAAAATAAAACTCTGATCATGCAATGTAATGTTAAAAAATTAAAATAAATAAAAAGGAAAATTAAGAAATGAAGAGGACACGAATATTAGTAAAATATAAAATACTTTATATAAAGAAAATGAAATTGATAAATTTATTCTGAAAGAATTTACCATGAAATGCACGTCCTCCAAATGTAATATTGCCTTTAATTTCTATGAATTAGAGGAACTTAATTTAGAGTTTAGCCTTCATCAGACTCTTAATATGAAGTCTCTGCGCTTCATTCTCTACGTTATGTTATGTCATGTTTACTGTTGTTTAGGGGCGAGGAAAGAGAGGAATTTAAATTTGACGACAGAATACAATAAACTTCAACAAAACTACAAAGTGAGAGAATGGCAGCCATTCTCAACAAAGCTGTCCCTTCTCCAATCTTGTTATCTATATACAAGTCGTCAGCGAAACAAAATATCTACAATCAAATGTTCGTATATTTATTTCGAAAAATCACTCAAGATTTAAAAAATTACAAGGTAGGCCTGCGTTTTGTTTGGTATATAGTGCTTGTATAAGAAAATAAACAGTTGTGAACTTTATTATAAATATTTGCGATTGAATTTAAGCTTCAGTAACAACATATTTACGTGAACACATTTAAACGCGATAAAAAAAATCTTAATCTATTTAATTGTGAAAGCCCTTGTATTTAACTTAATTATAAATGGTTTATGGATATAAAAACTATGATATGAATTTAAGAAGGTATTATGTATAATTTTTATAGGGAAAAAAGTAAATTGATTTTATATAAAATTTATAAATCAAAATAAATTGAAATTGATAAAAAGTAAAAGTATTAAGGACAGATGATACAACAATTTTTTTCTTTGAAGGAGACTTAACATCATGTCACAGTTTCAAATACAAATACGGACACATCACACCCATGGCAGTAAAGGTTTACAGATGAAAATAAATTTCAGAATACGTATGTTAGTTTGGTGCCAAAAGTGAAATATAAACTTTAAAAAATATACCAAGCTAGATGATTTTTTAAGGAAAGGCAAAATGGTAAATAGTCAGGAAAATCGAAAAGGCTTCTTTAGAACTGTGACATGATGTTAAGTCTCCTCCAAAGAAAAAAAGACTCTATCATCTGTCCTTAACACTGAAACTAACACAATACTATGGCAAACCCTATTTATTTTTATTTTTCTTAAAGATATATCTCTCAAAGTGCAAGAAATATCGCTAAAAGAAAAGTCTCATAAATATGTTTAAAATATAAAATCAATGAGACGAAAGCAGCCATTTACATTAACGACAAAAAAAATAATAATGATAATAATAATAATAATGATACAATTAAAACAAATAAAACAAATTTTCTGAAAATGAGATTTAGTAAAATCTTATTTCCAAGGTATTAACTTTGAAAGGTGAAAATGCGCGTCTGTTCAAAGCCCTAAATTTTTCTATCATTCAGACATTACTGCGAAATATTGAATATACATGTGTAATAAATATGTATCTAACACAGTTTTTCTAAATATTGAATATGTTTCCAATTATAGACACATATTTTTTTCATCTACTTACCCATTTTTCACACACTAATCCTCCAGGAGTTTTAATAAAGGTGTTTTCTCTTTATAGTCAGCTTTTGGAAAGGGGTAGGGTGCAAAATGGAAAACATCCAACGTGAAAACATGTAAAAATAACTGTGATTCTTTCAAACTTACTCTCATTTTTAAATTCGAATTGTAATAAAACACAATAAATTATTATAAAATACAAAATGACTGCCAACTTTGGTGTTATTCAACATTTTTGAAGATTGTACGGCTTTCCAAGCTGCGCAAATGCCATGCAGATGAATCTCCGTAGCTAATTTTAAGGACATTATGAACGAGAGGTACATGTATGATGTATGTATTATTTTTTTTCACAGTCACTCATGATTTTTGTGTAAATACTATTGCATCGAAATCCTCACAATTTCACGACACCAAATGATGTCATTTTCTTTGACTGCTGTATTTTAGTAAATTTAATTGCATTTTCATTTTTTTTCACTTACTAGTTAACCTGACTTTTTTGGTTATCTCCATCCATGACAGTTATACACAAATGTTATCATTAAACAGCTTAAAGAAATGTCTTGATTATTTTTTTTAAAGTTCAGAATGCACGATAAAAACTTTTTAAAAAGTGTATATGTGTTTAATTGTGCTTCTGATTTAATTACTTAATTTTTTATACAAACTTTAACAACCAAATACACTTTTTATATACATGATCGAAAGCTTTAAAAGAAAAGGGGGAGTCTAAAACGCTGAAGATGTTTTATTAATGTTACTGAAGAACATTAAGTATATTGTATAATTAACTTAGGGAAAAAGACAAAATGAGTTATTTAATATATATTTAATGAAAAAAAAGGGTCATTTGCATTATGTTAAAAATATTTTACTTATGCTGATGAATTCATGTAAAAATAAAATGCAAATTATTTAGCATATGAAAGATTTTGTAAAAAATTTTACAAACCTATCCAGTATCTTTTTTTTTCAGCCCACGAAATTCTGCCTTGTGATCAGTTATCCTTTCTGCTCTGTGTATGATCATCTCCATTGACTAAGTTTTATATAAATACCCTATTGTAAATGAATTTACCAGGTAATTTTGTATTTACTGCCACCCGGTAAATAAAAAAATTACAAAATGACATAAAAGTTAAAACACAATTATTTTGCAAATTGTTTCATAAATATGAATAAATTACTCACTAGTGAAATGATTATTTTCTAAGCATTAAACATGTAGAGGACCGATTCTGAAACTCATCATGTGCAATTGATTGTTATTTTGATTTATTTAAATTTTAAGGTTTCAGTAAAGGTCATGTCCAAAACTTTATTTTTACAATAGCTCCAAATCTATGTGACTCTGAGGTGTAAAGTTAAAATTGTTAATCCCATCAACATTTACAACTCGACCAAGTGCTTTCAAGTTTTCAAATTTATTTTCATGTGAAAAAGTATTCGTTATCAATAACGTTTGTAAATTCATTAATATACTAGTAGTTAATAAGAGTTACCCTTCCAGGTAAGTGTATATTATACAAATCCTAAAGTTTTGAGTCCGAACATCATTTAAACTTCAACATTAAAAATCAACTAGTTAAACTATGTAAATCTATTGGGTTTATTATTGAGAGAGTTGGTTGTTCGATTTATGACACTGTCATTTTTCATCGTTTGTTTTATTTTTCTCAGGCATGCTGTATAGTATTGTATTGTACATATTTCATGTTTGTGTCTTCTCTATACTGAAGTGCAGTTTAAGAGAAAAAAAAAATGTTGAATTGAATTGAATTGAACTGAATTGAGGTGTAAAGTTAAAACTTGTACAGTTTATAATTATATTATTGAGTAACAGATGGAAAGTATTACTTGAAAACAAATATTTTTTAAAAAATGAGAAAAATATAACAAGAAATTTGCATATTTAAAATAAAATGCATCTGCTTAATTATGTACTTTAGGTGAAAACCATCAATGCAGAAATAATGTTTGTTTATCAATGAAGGGCAATTAATTTGGACGTAAATGGTCTCTGAAAGGCTGCTATTGAAAGCATGACATGTATAAAGACAAGACCTCTATAAAATCCGCCATTTGCAATGTACTTTCAGTTTCAAATCTTAAAATTTGGACAAAATAAACTGGAAAACAACTTTCCAGAGGCTTTTCTAAGTCAACTTACCCATCATTGATAAACATATATTGTTTCTGCAATGATGGCATTCACTATAAGTACGGAATTAATAAGGTGTATTTTAAAAAAAATTATATGCATTTCAAATGATACTTTCTATCTGTTAATCAATGATATAATTATAAACTGTAAAATTTTAACTTTATAAACCACATTGTTTTGGAGCTATTGTAAAAATACATTTTTGAACATGTTGACCTTTGACGAAATCTTACCTGGAGACGATGATTGTTGTTCGTTCATTATTTGACATTATTCGCTGTTTTTAGATTTGAAAAAAAGGTTTTAGATTTAAGAAGCGTAATTAGAAGTGAAACAAATCTGAACAAAAATAAGAATCTTATACTGACCCAATAGTGAAGTAGAAATATTTTTCTCTATAAATTGAAAATCTAGTCTTCATGCTACACTATAATACAAAAACTGGAACTGTGTGGATATTGTCCAAGATTCGGATTTTCTTTTTTTTTTTTTTTTTTTTTTTTTGATAATTATAGTAACACTTTATTATAAAAAGCTAAAAACAAGGAAGATTCCCCTTAATTCAATTAAAAGAAAAACTCAGAGACAAATTCAGGATTTTTTTCTATACAACTAATCAAGATTTATTTTAAATAACTAATTTCTTCTCCGAAAGCTTTTCATTGATTTTTGAGAGAAATTAAAGGAAAGAATTCAAAATAAAATGTTTATTTTGGAATTAAAGTTTAGGTACTATCAAGATACTAGTTTGTATATTTCCTCCAGATCTCTAATTTCTAATTTCAAATATTGTATCATAATTTACCTCTGATCGAAAAACTATTGGGTAGAATTAGTGTCATATTGTGAATTTAGAATGAAACCTTTTGTAATGAAAGCAACAATTAAGGTACTCCGATCCTGAAAATCAGGCATTGTCTAATTGAAAATGCTCATAAAAATGTCTTCTTGATTCTCAAAATGATAGGTATCCAAGCTTTAAAGAAAATGCACAATTTTTATGCATATTTATAAGGTACTTTAGTTTCGTCTAATTATTTACTTCAATCATTTTAAAATGCATCGTGTATAGAAATTTTCCTGTCATTGCAAAACACCGTAAATCCCTTCTAATTTCATCATGTTAATAAACATTGCTCTTTATGGATAGATTAAAAGAACCTCAATTTCTTTAAATATGTTATTTTAAAATATTATTATGGGGTAAAAATTTTGACTTTTTACAAGACCTTTCTGAGAACTTCAAAGAATTTTGGAGCATTTTGAGAGATATAAAATTGTTGCATGAAAAGATTTAATTGTCAAGCTTCATTATGAGACTTTTTGAATTATAAATTAAATAGTTATCCTTCCTGGCTGAGGATCGGAGTACCTTAAATTATATTCGTTCAATTTACTACATGCCAGTCTAAAATGAGTCATCAGAATTGTGTGATAGTTCCAAACACTGTTAAAACATGGAGAGAAAGGCACTCCAATGCCAATTTTTTGCCTCTCTCAAATTGTATTTCAAACAAGATGTGTTTGTGAAAAACTGATGCCCCCGTATGGCAACATAGCAAAGATTAAACTTTTCTTAAATGCAAATTTAATTAATTGGTACCAAAAGTAGGATATTCTCACTGGAAAACAATTGTGAAATTTGAAAGTAAGCCAATGTTAAAGTTTTTTCAATAAGTACAAAAATCTCCAAGGTCAAGGTCAAAAGGTCAATGTAATTGGTATCAAATGAAAGGTCTTGCCACATAGAATACTTATGTAGAGTATGGAAGCCCTAGCCCTAACCGTACAGAAGTTATGGCCAAGGTCAAATTTTTCGAAAAGTAGGTCAAACTCCAAGGTCAGAGTCAAAGGGTCAAAGTTCTCGTTATCAAATGAAAGGTCTTGTCACAAGAATTAAATATGTAACGTATGAAAGCACTAGCCCTAATGCTTTAAAAGTTATGGTCAAGGTTTGCTTTTTTAAAGTAGGCCAGTCTCAAAGGTCAAAGTTCTTGATATCTAATGAAGGGTCTTTTCACAAGGATTACACATATGAAGTATGAAAGCCCTATCCCTTACCATTCAAAAGTTATGGCCAAGGTTAAAGTTTTTTTCACAAGTACAGAGATCTACAAGGTCAAGGTCAAAAGGGTCAAGGTTGTTGGTATCCAATGAAAGGTCTTTTAACAAAGATTATATATGTGAAGTATAAATGTCCTGGTATCTACTGTTCAAAAGATATGGCCAAAGTAAAAGTTTAAAATTTTCATGTAAAAGTGGGTCAAACTCGAAGGTCGAGGTCAAAAGGTCAAATTTGGTGGTACCCAAAGAAAGATCTTGTCACAAGGAATAAACATTTGAAATATGAAAGTCATGGCTCCACTAAATCAAAAGTTATGGGCAAGGTTAAAGTTTTTCCGGACAAAGAGACAAACAAAGAGACAGACAGACAGACGGACGGACACGACAAAAACCATATACCCCCGAAACTTCGTTTACGGGGGCATAAAAACATCATTCAGGATTATTTTACCAGATGATTTTGTCAGCTTATAAAATAGTTACCTTATTTACCTACATCTTTGGTTCAATACTGATTTTTTTTCAAAATAATGGCGGTGGGGGGTATGCATGCCCTTATAAGGAATATAAGATGAAACCTTAATATCAACCTAGCCAGAAGGAGAAGAAACGACTGCTATATATACATGTATATTATATACGAGTACCTTTTTTCTTTGTCTTGCATTATAAGGTTATCATCTGTGTTGACTTTCTAAAAGAATATTTTCAATAAACCCTGTATCACTTCGTCACTGAACTTATATAAATGAACAAACACATAAGTAAAGTTGGTTTATATCATACAAATATACAGTAATTTTTTTGTAATGTTAAAATTTTAAATAGTTCAAATCTTCATTATTTTCACAATTTATACAGTATTTTCACATACAACATTAAATTACAAACACACAAATACAATTTAAGCCGTAAAATATAAAATATACTTTTGAAACTTTTACTTTCCATGTCTTAAAATAAGATAACGAATAGTTTTCTGAGCAAATAAAACCTGCCGTCTTTGGTTATCCAAGCGAAAATATCACATGACACATTTTTCAGTATAATAAGATGCATGATGTAAAGCGTTATTCATGGGATTGGTTCCATAATGTCCAAAATACGGCTTCCGGTCACATGACGTATTCTGACTATAGGAAGGTGCTTGAAGTCGCATACCTAAAATATAAAAATATTTTAAATGTAATATTTATAAAAGTAACAGGAATTTGTTTCCTGTGTGCTTCTTTTTACAGAATAGTAGATTTTTTTCAGTGAAATTTGGAGAGAAAAAAGTAAACATATAAACATAATTTGCACTTGTACGGTAAGGATGACGTGTACTTATTCTTCCACTATAATAAATTTCGACAGGCGGTATTACTTATTCATTAGGAAGAGTTCACAGCGGGAGTTATCTGTTATAACACATCTGCTTCGTTTTCGGGACAAATCACGATCCCATTAGCGTTAGCACGCTCCCCAATCCGTAATGTACGTTTTGGAACGTACGTATACCGCAATCTCTTTTGTTCTGTTCGTCATTATATCAGGTGCCGAAAACTGTTCTAATCACTATGTGGTAAAGTAATATAATCTATCATATTGAGAATTTCGTCTGCAGATTTAAAAAAAAAAACAACTTGTTAGTATATAAACTAAAGTGATATCAACAGTTAGTGAAAGATACTCATTGCATACAAATAATTTGGTACTTGGACATGTATGGAAGCATAATAAACCAATGTCAAGGGGGTCGTATATCACACTTATCGTCCAATCGTGTGTGGGGTTTCGTCAAAACGCCAGAAGGGCACCACAACTAGCCCTTAAACCAGAGATAAGGACACGAAGAAAGTGTTTCCTGCATGATAAAAACAACGTAACAGAGAAATACGAACGTTGAGGTGCGATAAAAAGCCATATTTATTGGGTTGACACTGATGTAATAGTTCCCACACTGAAGGGAAATACACATTGCAAATTTTTATATATTTTATATCTATATATTTAAATTACCTGTTTTCCTGATTTGCTGAAGGAATATATTTTTTCCTTTTACTTTGACTTATTTGCAATTGCTATATGCTATAAAGAGTATTTTCCACAAATTTTACTAAAAATTGAATTCAACTTAAGTACAAAAGCCACCCGCCTAGTTATTCCGTACAGTGTATCAGCTGAAAAGTTTCCCGAATAGGCTAGTTTCATTTACGTTAGATATTACGTTCTTTGACCGAGAAAAACAAAATTTACATGAAAATTGTAGATGTAAACGTAGATAAAAAAAAAAAAGACTTAAGTCGGACAAATACGGAAATTGATGAACAATTCGGAATTTGAAAAGCGGTTACAATCTTTTAATATCTATTTTTTTCACAAATATGATATATAATTTTTTTATGATTAAAAAAATATTTATATTTAACATTATATAGGTACTGGGTTATACTTTAATATCAAAGTAATGGTATAAACCCCCATTGAATAAAGGGCGAATTATTACTAATATCCTGCTGGAATGGCCATGTTTTCTAGAATATTTATTTACCAACAAAAATAACCTTTTATCTAGATGTAGGAAGCAATTTATTTATGAATGATATATAACATATTGAATTCGTAATCTTTTGGAAAAATGAAGATAGTTGCCATTTCCTATTCGACATTTTTCTGTTTCTTAAAGCTTGAGGATAGAAAATTCATATACATATGTATATGTAATAGGAACATGGGAGTACGTTAAGAAAACATTGAAGACTCCGCTGAAGCTCTCGCTAACGTGCGAAGCATCGTGTTTGAAATGGAATACAACATAAACTAGTGCTAATTGTAACGGGAACCGTTACAGATGTTCCCCAAACGCTCCCCAACTCCCTTTTGGTGCCATATTCCCTGTAAGCCTTATAAAATAAGACAACATCTGTGCATTTTTGACTTTAAAAACGTTTTCCATGAAGGATACCAATAATATTCAAATTTTAACATTGCACGTGTGCGCATGTGAATGCACGTGTGCAATGATCATATCATCTTGTCTACACTTTCTATATATTTAAATATATTATATATTAAAGCATCTAGTCCAAAAGTATTAAAAAACACTCATTCAAGTGTATTTTTAGTTTCACTCGTTCTAAATGCACGCACGTGCGTGCACGTGCATGATGACCATACCTTCTTGTAGGAAGCCCTTATATCTATCTAGATTCTAAATCCCATCCTGTTTGGTTGAAAAACAAGGGAGTCATAGCCATTTTAAGTTTCAGCCAATCAGATTGCAGCACACGTGCATGTGCGTAATTTCTTGAAATTTGTTGTATATCATATTGCAGGATATCCTAATATATGACTATGTATTAAATTTCAAAGCATTTCGTCAAAAAACAAAGGAGATATAGCCATTTAAAGTTTCAGCCAATCAAATTGCAGCACACGTTCACGCACATGATTTCTTGAAATTTTTTGTATATCATATTGTAGAATATTCTATTGCATGACTATGTTTTAAATTTCAAAGCATTTCGTCAAAAAACAAAGGAGATATAGCCATTTAAAGTTTCAGCCAATCAAATTGCAGCACACGTTCACGCGCATGATTTCTTGAAATTTTTTTGTATATCATATTGTAGGATATTCTAATGCATGACTATATTTTAAATTTCAAAGCATTTCATCAAAAAACAAAGGAGATATAGCCATTGAAAGTTTCAGCCAATCAGATTTCAGCGCACGTGCATGCGCGTGTTTTCATGAAAATTTCTATATATCAAATTGTAGCATATCCTAAGGCATGACTATATTCAAAATTTCAAAGCATTTCGTCAAGAAACAGAAAAGATATTGAGATTTTTGTTTCAGCCAATCAGAGCGAAGCGCACGTGCATGCGCGTGAGTTCTTGCTAATTTGACATTGCCATATTATCTACACTATCAATATATCCTTATATAATGAGTTTCAAAACATTTCATTAAAAAATGTAAAAGTTATGGCTATTTTAAGTATATCTGTCATTTTACTCATTTCACGCGCCCGCACGTGCAGGCGTATGCGCGCAAAATGACCTTCGTTCCGCACACCTACACTACACACCCATTAACCCTAAAAAGGTTTTAACTTAGTTTGGTGAACAGTTTCTGAGAACACTCGCGGACAAAAAAGTACCGGAGAACAAATAAGAAAAAAAATAATAATAATAATAAGAAACCGAGTAAAAACAATATGTTCCCAAACTCCGTTTGGGGAACATAATGATGTTGTTTTCCTAAACATTCTCTCACGAATCATCATTTCTGATTGGAAAATGAGTGATTCTTATCCGTAAAGAAAAACTGTGAAATGCCGAACATCCACGGAGCTTTTAGATCTGTATTCAGACCGTCCTTTAATCTACAATCTAAAGAGGTCCCTGGTTATGTAAGTCTCTGTATCGGCCAGGAGAAAGGCAGTTTACTTAACCCCTCCGAATAAATAAATAATCCCCACGGTGAAGATCGGACACCAGAAATGAAGCATTGATAGTCCTGATGAATTATCATGAAGCGATCAGTAAGAAGCGGACGCTTCCTCCATTGGACTCCCAGGGGGCGAACATTAAAAGACTAATAAATTATCCACTACCAAGAATCAACAATGTTTGATTTTCACAGTTAATCGCCAAAGTAAATGTGGTATAATATTTTTCATAGCGAACATTGTTCTGATTGCATGCATTATGGAATTACGTTATATACATATAGATATTGCATATTGAATTTTTTGCATTGAGCTTTTAAGTTTATAAATAAAAATTATATTCATTCTCTCTGTGCCTACCTGTTTATCGTATATATGTTTTATAATTTGTTTTCAAAGTTTTAACTTATCAACATGCAGAGAGGCGCCATACTTTTTTTGTACTATGCATTTGTTCTATAAAGTAAATGTATGCGTGTTTTTCCTGTACAGAAGCGTCATGTCATACCATAGTGATTTTTCTTGTAAAAAATGTTAGAAAATTGTTACCATACGTATGTATGAAGAAAAAAGATTACGGATACATTCTATCCCACTAGCTGAAACTTCATTTTAAAAAAAAATAAATAAACTCAGTCAATCTGTAATTTAGCCAGATATTTAACAATTGACTAGGAAATGAAACAAGATTTACTATTTTAAATCTAATTTTAATTTTTAAAAAAAAATCTGATTAACAATTGAAATTGAGCATATGTTGTTTATTCCCCGAAGGAATCATTTTGTGATCGTCAAGTTAATAGTATCATTATTATAACATGAAAAACAAATAAATATTATTTTATAAAACTTAAAAATATTTGATGATAATTATTTATGTTAGTGTCTAAAGAAAGTATTAATTTAAATTACGGAAAAAGCTTAAATTGTGCAACCTATTATGAAGTTCGAGGATAAATAGAGATGTAAATATGAAACAGATTACACGTTTATCCTAGGCTACAGTATTTCTTCTCATTATTAAGTATATGAAGCATTTGTCCATTCAGTAATACATTGTATATCACAAATAAAACGATGGATTTGATTGCGTCCGTGATTACATCTATAACGGGAATGACACGGACACAACCATACCGATCCCGACCTGTGACACGCCCGAAGGGATTATGGGACCCATACGGCACTCTGGTACTTTAGTTCGTAAGTGTTGATTAAATTAACAAGTGTGTAACAAAACAGCGGGTGATTCCGTGATTTATTACATTTGCGTTCTTTAATATTTGTATACTTATATTAAAAGAAATTTAATTTCAACCAACTTTGAATATATAAGTTTAATTTTCTTTTTGTTTTGTTTGTTTGTTTTATTGTAGACAAATCAAGCGGCAGTTTTATTTTTGTTTCTGTGTTAAAATTAAGGGTAAATATGAATCTGGAAAAAGGTTAGGCATCGATGTTATCTTCAATTTAACTTTTAAAGCGCTTAAATTCAATTAGTAGTTCAGTGTGTTAATTGTAATTGTTAAATTAAAATATAAACTTATTAAGAGAAAAACTAAAATATTAACCTAACATTGGAATAACCTGGGGAAACTGACTCCTGCCACGGTAAAAGATAAAGCCATGCCATCTGTATCACCGACCAGATCTGGGAATTAATTCATTAGACGCGGTCGATAATTATCTCTTTTAGCTCATTAACAGACAGACACGTAAGTTACTGATTGGGGAACAAATCTTCTAGCAAATACTTTTCATTTAAATTTGTATAATGCGTGTTCAGTATAAAATATAACTATTTTTTTAGAACAACAAAATTATACAAGTTGCGCATAAAAATTGTTTCAAATGGCATTTCAAGACACTGTATCTATGGTTTTTATCAAACATACATTAAATAATTCTCTGTAAGAAAAAGAGTAATTGTTGCATTGATTTGAGAAAAGAGAGACCAAATTTATAGTACATGTCTCGCAATTGGTTTTGACACATAATATCTAGAGGGATTTACCTAGTATTTCAACCACATTTTTTCTACATCCATACTTTGTATGAAAAGTAAAGTAAATACAAACGCGATAATCCTTCACACGTGAAGGGAAACATTTTTTTACTGTTTTGTAATTTTTTTTTCGGGTTGTGGAATGTTTCCTCGTGAGTTGTGTCAAAAAGATGTCAGTTTCTCTGCAAAAACTGGCGATAATTGAGTTACTTCTGTTCCCTAGTTAACTAATTGATGTGGCGGTTTAAAACGTGCAAAAATTTGATAAGAAGGATGAATATTTTCACCCTAAAACTAACGCAATTTTTTGCAATTAAAACATTTCTCATTTGACATAGGGACTTAATTAATGGGTTTTGGAATTTAGTTTGTTAAAAATAAATACCTGCAAGTGCTAAATCCATGGGTTCTGATGTCGTTAATGTGTTTGTGACGTATGACGTAGGCTCCCCGGAACCGGATGGGGATATACTGGGAACAGAACCCGTGCTTCCTGCTGGACTGAGTGGCTGCTGCTTCGGAAAACGTTGTGTTGTCCACGCCATGGAAAGTCCCTGCATGTTATGGTCTCTGTCATAAAGTGGGAGGTTACTAGCAGGACCACCCTGAACATAATCCCCCTCAAGTCCGGACATGGCACAACTGGACCCAAATCGTCCACTTGCAGGTAGATTAAAGCTACAGTTTTGGTTATACTGCTGGACAGTGGAATAAGTAGATGGATGAAGTCCTGTTGGTTGTGATGTCATCATTCCCGAAGTGTCATACGGTTGAGAAGAGTTCACAGCACATTGCATGTTCATTGAATTCATGTTAGTATTTTGAAAGAAGTCATAATGTGGTCCTAACATTGGGGTCCCAGTTGGCGTCACCCCATTCATTCCAATCATTCCGAAGGGTTTTAAGGCCTGACACTTTCTACGGAATCCTCTTGGGCGACGCCGGAAAGAACCCTCCTCAAACATAAATTCTGCGGCAGGATCAATGGTCCAATAATGTCCTTTTCCGGGCCTGCCCAGTCCCTTTGGTAATTTAATGAAACACTCATTCAAAGAAAGGTTATGTCGAACTGAGTTTTTCCATCCCTGGTATGCACCTCTGAAAAATGGAAATCTTTGTTGTAGAAAATTATATATTTCACTTAGGGTGCATCGTTTGTTTGGTGTCGCTTGTATCGCCATTACTATTAAGGCGATGTAAGAATACGGAGGTTTTTCCTGTCGTCTGACACCGACTCCTGCCTTTTTGGTGTCCTTCTGATTCGGTTCTTCGGTGGTCGTTGTAGTCGGTGTTTCCTCGGAAGAGTCATCTTCGTCGTCATCGGATGATGCTTCATTGTCACAAGCTTCGGGTTCGGCTTTCGGAATAATTTTTCCTCCTACGTCTTGCAGCACTTGGAGATTTGTAGAAATGTCCTTACTATCGACAAGGTTTGTAGCAGTTTCCATGTTGTTTATTATTTCGCGTTCCCTATAGTAAACTGACCGATATTCTACTATCTGGAGAGTTCACACAAATAAATATACTAATATACACACAACGCATAGAAGCCAAAAGTTCCTTTTTGTACCTTTTAGTCCAGCCGACACATTATAGATTATTACAGTAAAAATATAAGTATTGAATTTGTAGATTTCCTTTCTCTATCGGTGATAACGTCATAAACTTGTGATCATGTTTGATTAAATAGTACATCCAAATTCCGATTTTATGCATAATTTGCCGGGAATTATAGCATCAAATTGATGCTGCTTGACTCTCAGACGTTCTTTGCGCTGATTGGTGGAATGTTAATTTGGTAGGCGGAGCTCGTTCCCGTCGATTTATCAGTAACAACCAGATTCTGCAGCAGGAGTAATTCAATATGCAACATTGCCACACAATGCAAGATAACGCAAAACCAGCATGTAAATTACTAAAGAAGCGACATTTATTTTTTTTAATATAATTTTTTGTGGATGAATATTCTAATTGATATAAAAAAAAATCCAAAAGTTCCCTTAATTTCCTTCATTTGAAAGAATATATTATGAATATCAATATAGAAATTAATGATTTTATTTAAATTTGAAAATCCAATTCAATGAAAACTAACAAAAGTTAACACCGAATTTTAAATATTTTCAAGAATTTCATACATGATGTACTTCTTAACAGTTTCAAAATATTTTGACAATTTTTACAAAAATGAGTTTCTCTGACTTACTCTATTTGTCAATACAAAACAAAATGAATTGAAAATTATTCACTTTTCTGATTATTTAAGGAGATGGCCGAACAACGAGGGCAAAATGCCTATGATGCAAGAAAGTGAAAATATTAGACCGTAATTATAACTCACTTTTCATGATTTTTCATTGAACTGATAGATTGACATAATTATACTTTATGTAAAATCTTCACAATCTGCACAATTGTGTTTGAAAATAAGAGTATATAGCATTGAATAATTTTTGCTGAAAGAATTTTACTCAGAACAGTTGTGTTTGTCATATATCATACACGTAAAAAAAAACTTTACTCCTCTGAATATATACAACACTCACATATTGAAAGTCATTTTATACCGTTGAAGCCTTATATAGATGGGCATTTTGACCTATTGTTTTATTTGTACATTCCCTTTTTCATTTTTTCCCTTTAATTCAAAATTTCTCTAGCTAGAGAGATTTCTGAAAAAATATATACACATAAAAAATCATTTAAAGAATAAAAAAAAAATTACATCTATTTATATTATTTTAAAAACTCATTTATTTATATATTTCTTTGCTAAAAAAACATAATAATTGCAACTACAATATCAAAGTACTTGTTTTGTAAATTATAATTTAATAAATAAAACAGAATCGAAAATTCTGAACTATTTTCAATTGACTTCCGCATATCGCAATATTATTTATTTGCTCTCTACTTCAAATTTCTGGAAAATTTCCACTTTAATTTTCTCTTTCCTTTCGCCACGTGTAAAGGAGAGCATATTGTATATGTCATTTTTGAAGGAAAAGAAGTTGACGGATCTTATAAACGAATGTAGGTTTTGATTTCCGAATAAGACGTTTTACGTTTAGCAGGTCAAGTGTACAAATTTTTCGTTCATTTTTTATAACATTCAACTAAATGTACTTGTCTGTTATTTTATTCTTCTGATTTCAGAGATATTAGTATATGAATCCAAAATAATTTGGTCTTAATATTTCATTCTTGTTTACCTTTGCTAGTGGTAATCTGGATTTAAAAAAAAAACAATGTGTAATATACAATATTTATAATTTTAAGCATGGAAAGGTAAACAACAAAAGACCCGTTCTGTTAAACATTTTCATAATTGTTCCGTGCAGTAACTATAAATTGTGAGTTATGTTGTTTTCATAATGTTTGATGCCTCATTAAAAAATTTATATTGTTTTTTTTTTTTAATTGTTTTGAAATTTTAATGTGGGATAAATTTTTGATGGCACAATTCAAATGCCGAATATACAGACATGATCACAGTTTTGGCATGTTCAGATCACATCTCCATGATGACTCTCATTTCTGTTCTGTAATCCGATTGTGAACAGATAATATTTTGTACGACTCGCTGTTCTCTGCAAGAATCTCGCTATCTCTCGTCATCTCTCGTGTGACGTCATTGACACCGAGACCTGCTGTTCTCTATCTCTACCATTTCTATTTCATAAATTAGCCAAACACTTTGACAAGCGAATGAAAATTTGGATGTTGCAGATACAGTCTATTTTATCAAGAATTTTGTCGTGAGAATTTTTGCATGATCCTAAATTTTTATGCAAGTTTTATCAAATGTCTTTCTAATCCGAAGAGGATGCAACGAAAATCTGAAACCGCACACGAAGTCAGATGGGTCTTTAGTGAATTAATTGTTCAATATATGTGTAATAGAGCCGACATAAGTAGAAAGATACAAAAGAAGCGCGTTGCATAATGACTTTTCTAAAAGACATTTATAGTTCCTAATAAAGATTTCATATGCTTTTTTATGAGCTTGCTGAGTGATAACGCTTAAAACAACGTTGGTGGTAGGTGCGGAGAGGATGCAGTTTTTGGGTGTATTATTCTGCCAATTTTTCTAATTATCCACTTGGTAAAAAAATGATTAATGAAAAAAGAAATATTAAACTCAGATAAATTGCACAGATCAAGTTTATAAAGCACAATGTTCTTCTGCATCTTGCTACTTGTGTCGATTTTTCTTTTTATATACTTTATGTACTTTCAGACTGTCCTAAGATGCCGAAAACTGGAATCTACAGTCAAAGACATAATATATTCTTGACAAAAGGATTCCTAATATTATAATAGACCAAAATAAAGTAATGAATAAATATTGTAAGTTTTACAAATATGTAAGACCATGATTTCTATTCACTAATACTTTATTTCTATTCACTAATATTTTTTTTTCTTGGGGAAATGAGGTAAGTACCTTATGTTGAAAATGAACTGTAACTCAACTGTAACTCAATATTTATATCTTTACAAGTGTACATGAGTAAAATTGCTTGATTAATATTTAAAGTAAAGATTAGAAGCGATCAGTGGTCAATTAAAATATCCTCTTCCTATTTTTACGGAAATCCCATTCTTCAATCATGTAAGAGGCAGAAGGAAATAGTAGTGTATTGAATTTATTTTTTTTTCCCTTTCGACCATGAGAGAGAGAGAGAGAGAGAGAGCATAAAATATTAGTTCTATGATTGAAAATGTATTTTCGACTATTTTTGAGCACCTTTAAAGTTGTACACAGAAAGAAATATTTAATTTAAAAATGTACATCTACATTGTATTTGTTTTTATGCGTCATTGATTTCAATTTTACATTTGAAGTTATAATTTACAAAAAATAAAAAAAAAAAACGTTTAACTTGCACTTTTTGAAAAATGGGTACTAATATATTATTTCACATTGATTTGAAAATTTATTCCCTCATGCCACGAGATGTTGCAAAATATCCATTAATAATTTTGGGTGGTATGACACTTGCATCCGACGTCGATCTTTTCTATCGTCGCTTTCAGAAAGAGAAATTACACATCGACGAATTTCTGTGGAGGAAAAAAGTTGGCAACGAAAGGTGAAGAGATAATACAGTCCACCTGTAAAACCAGAAATCCTGCCCGTATTCATAATTTCGCCAATTTTTGGTCAATCTAAAATTCACAACAGATCAAACTCTTCTGAAATTCTTTGATTCTTAATACGTAGTCTTCACTTCAGAGCACCGCATTCGAAACCAATTAATTTTTCTAATGGATGCTATTATATTCCAATTTTTCTTAGTTCGTGAACATATCGCACTAATTAAGCCCGTTGAAATGATTGAATATAAATAAACGATCAGCGTTCGCGGAAAATGACATTATTCTGGGGATTTCTATCTAACCGTCATGGCCTGGCTTCGAAAGGTCGATTCATGTTTATTGAATGCACCTGAGATTAAGAATTAAAAGAAAAGTTTGAAAATATCGGAATTTTATTTTTACGATTTATTTTAAATTACAAAATATACTGATTTTTTTATATATATATTTTCAATTTTCAATACTAGTACATGTACTTGAAAAGCGATTATACAAAACTCACAAGAAACACACATATATTCTCTTCGTAGGAAATTTATTTGACTTTTTTTTGTTTTAAAAAGAAATAAAAATTTGGGGTTATAAAGGTTAAATACCAAAAAAATAAATGTTGACAAATTCAGGAATTCCGGATTTAAGGGATGGGGCGGCTTGTTCAACAACCTGACCAGTGTGAATCTCTTTTATTCAACGTCAAAATTTCATCGAAATCCTTGACTATATACCAAGAAAAAAATTCCCGTCACTTATAAGTGTGGATTCTTTTTGAAGTTCTTTCCACTTTTGCAAATTCTTAATAATGAAATAAAAAACATGAAAAAGACGAACAATTGGAAGAAATAAACACTAATTACCTCTAAAGATTGCGTCACAATGGTAATATTACTCGGAAAAGATTCTTGGAAATATATACATGTATTCATGTGCATTTAAACAAACTGATGTATTTTTTCAATACATTCCGTTGCTGTTGTGTATGCTATTAGGCAGTTGCTTATTTGAGGAAGTTTATAATATTTTGATAAAGGCGCGAGTCTAAGGCAAATATTTAAAGCAATCGTCAACAAACAGTATGAAAACACTCCAATGTATGTTTAAAATGTCAAACGATCCCTCTAATCTCATTGTAACAATGACAGACACGAGCACCCCTCTCTCTATTGTATGAAGTTAAACATTTTATTCCTCTTTAAATACTAAACATTTCTAAAAAAAAAAAAAAAAAAAAAAAAAAGAATTCGACAACTTTAAAAATTAAATTAAAAGAAACATAAATTTTTATTTTTTGCTGATTTTTTGTTATTGTAAACATAGGCATAAATTATGTAAAAAAGAAAATAAACACAAGGATAACATGCAATTAATAATCATTTGATTTTAGCTTGAAAAATAAATATGCACAACATGTACTTTAATTGTTGCCAAAAATTATAACATTTACACCAATGAGCATTCAAGTGACACATATTTTGACCGAAGTCTCAGCAAAGTTTTATCTCGCCCAAAAATGCAATGTATTTTCTTATATTTAAGTACAAAAAGACGCAAATAGAGCTCCGACCACCCACAAATGAAGAATAACATTAAAAAAACCGCACCAGGTTCTCTCGCGAATTTTAACATCTTGGCAAATATAATACAGATTGGTCGGTGATACCATTTCTCTGATGGTTTTCGGTAACGTCTTGAGGTTCCGGATTCCTGGTAGAGATCATAGTTCCGGTAAATGACCAGTGCCTGAATTAAGAGGCAAACCCTATATTACTTCAAACAAAGTTAATAGTGTGGCTGAACACTCGTCTTCTTAGGTTATCCAGTTACATGGTGTATCTGAAGATATTGACATACTTTATGAGCCAAAAGGCTCCTGTTATTATTTCAAGACAAGTTAAAAAATGCAAAAGTTTACCAGAAATTGTATTTAATAAATAAAAAAGGGTCTTTCTTCAATAAGATTTTGGAATTGTTCTTCTGAAAATTGGTTCCTGGAATTTCTTCTCAGTAAACAGAGTAGGTTAAAAAAATGAATGGCTCTTGATTCATTATGGTCTACTTTGTATGTTTGGAAATTGCAGTAAGTTAGTATTAACACATGCAAAAGAGCAATAGTCATTACACAAAGGTGACATGGTTCTTCGAAAGTTACAGTATGGACACCCCGTGTTAAATCAACAGTATAACTTTTTTTCTTTAAATTATTACATTGCTTTTTGAATAGAGTAAAAAACATTTATTTAAAAAAATATACAATTTTAAATATGTTTTGATTTTGTGTGTGTGTGTGTGTGTGTGTTCAATTAAAGCCGAAAAGAATTATTTTTTTTGTTATATACATTGTTAAATATACTCGTATAGTATATAATCTACCTGTCCTTTTTTTAATTGGTCCTTTATTCGATTTGGCGTGTAAAATGTTGCTTTATTCGAAAATTCAAAGCAACTGATGAAAAGTTATATCTCACTTTTGTTTTATTTTTGAATTCAATGATAAATATCACGCTGTCGTTAGAATATAAATATATGGTTTCACTTTAAAAATATGGTCCATGTATTATGTCAATACAGCAGGATTATGATTTAATGTTCTTTGACATACAAAATTTGGAAGTGCTTTCATGCATTCTATCGAGTTGTTTCATCTTAGCAACAAAATAGAGTATTTTTTCCCGCATGCAATAACTTCAATAACTGCAACCGTTAATCTCCCTTTAAACAAAGACATTTTATTGTGTATATCTGTAAAATTATCTTTATAAAATAGGCAAAAGAAATTAATTTCACCTGAAAAAACTGCAGTTTTATTAATGAATAATCAACTTAAAACTTTATAGTAGACGTAAAAGATCCCTCACTGCAATTGCCCTTAATGCCGGGTATACAACCCAATTTGCAGCTCTCCACAGGCAAGTGGTGGCGTCTCCATATGAGTGAAAATTTCTCGAGAGGGACATTAAACAATATACAACCATTCAATCAAACTTAATAGTTAGAATTGGATTTGAAAACCATATTTGTAACAAAGATTATTTTTGTTCAATTTTTGAGGTATGTGCTCTTCAATCAATTTTGAAGGAAAGATACCTTCAAAACAGCCCTTTCGCCTCCCCATAGTAAGCTTTCTATTTCATGTACCCTTTATATGATATTGATGAAATAAAATTATTTCAAGCTTGTAGAGATATCATATTGCATAGGCGTCGGAACCGGGGGGGCTAGGGGGGCTTAGCCCCCCCACTTTTTTTCCCAATATATACTTAGTATAGACATTGAACATCCCCTCGTCGGTTAACCCCCCCCCCCCCCCACTTTCAACAGATAGGTCTTAGTATAGATAAAAAAAATGTTAGGAAAACAGTGGTGAAGTGTCCCTCCCACGAAATAGGAAACATTTTGGAAAATGCACATTTCCTTTTTTTTTTTTTGTTTTGCTTGTCAGATTTTTTGAACGTACAATTGTTTTTTTTTTACACTTAGCCCCCCCACTTTCAATTTGCTTCCGACGCCATTTATTGTAAATTATGAATTTACTCGGTGGCAGTAAATATGATGACTTCCATTTTTCTATAGTCAACTTCTCTCACCTTTGTAGCAATGTACCCTTCTCACCCTTCTCACCTGCAAGAGTATTCTCTACGTACAATATACTTTTAAAACGAGGAAAGCTTTTGACCAACAAACTGATAAAAAAGGAAATCAACAGTCTCATTTGAAGTAATCATTTCGCAAAATCTATAGATACAATGACCACATCAACAGATACAACCTACCATCAGGTCAAATACTGATTGAAAATTTTCATACCGATTGTTAGCTTAGTAAAGTTTCTACGGATTGTTTACCCAATCATGACAAGGGTGTGACTGGTAGAGGGAAGATACTGACCTCTTCACTTGATTCCTTTTTTTTTTGGTTGTCCATGTTGCTCTTCTCCCGATTCGTATAGTTTAAATGGACTTCGAGTTTCCATATTGTTCGTTATCTACATTTTGCATGACATACATTGTTATTAGCAAACCTAAAAGAAAAACGTCTTTGTTCTTCTTGTAAATGAAATATATAGTGATAAAAACATTATTCAAGCCCAAAAGCTCATTAACAAATCAGGAACAGCGCATAATAGCCTCTAAAATATCAGAGGTTTGATCAGGTGCCACGGAGAAGTGAGCATCCTGCCAACCGGTCTTAACCGCTGTGTGCTCCTTGTCTTGATCGGGAAATAAAGGGAAAAACGTGTCGACGATTCAGTGTAAATAATGGCTTTACAATCAGTATGAATCCTACAACAATAGCAAATGCAAGTAACATGATCAAAAACATCAAATAAATTATCAACATCAAACAGCAATATTAACAACAAAAAATACCTATACCAGCAACACCAAATAACAATTACAGCTTTAAAAACATTTTCAGCAACATCCAATAATACTTACAGCAACATAAAAAAGTATCGCTTTCTGCAATTAACATGCAATATCAACAATATCATATAGTAAAATCGACAAGTTAGTGTCAACAAAACAAATATCAATATTTTCCATTGTTGGATTTTATTCAATGAATAATTTTATTTTTTGAAATTCATTCTCATGTCTTCAATTTTTTGTTTTGTTTTGTTTTGTTTTTTTTTAAATTAATTTTAAACTTTGTTTCCGCTTGACCACAATGAAGGGAGAGGTCGAATTCCATTAGTTTTTGTGTATTACTTGTTTTTAATACTTTTCAAAATTAAATGAAAAAAAACTCGAGTTCTAAATTAATTAAATACTTGATCTATGGTTCTTTGTTGTTCTGTTTTGTTTGTTTGTTTATTTGTTTTTCACAAAAGCAACTTACAATGTATTAATTATTGATCATTGTTGTTATTTTTTACTTGTCAATATGTTGTAAATTTACGTTAGTTGTGCAGAGATAATGAATATCTTTTCGATTAATAAAATTTTATATATTATGTCTAAAACCTTTTATTAAAAGTGAATTTTCTCTAAAAAAAAAAAAAATACTTGTGCTTTAAAGAATATTCTTCTGCAGAAATCATCTGTTTCGAATAAAAGTGAAACATGGGAATATTCAGCTTTTTCAGAGAATTGTCTTTTTTACCATGTTTGAAAAACATGTACATGTCTCATGTTTGCACCATAAAGCAATCTAAAAAATTACATCAACATAGTCTGAAGGATCTTCAATATATGTACATTATTAATTTGTTTTTAATACAGTGTAAACTTTTATAAACCGATTTCATTCACAGAATATTTATAATTGTTTTTGGTTGATAATTCATTATATATGACCAGTGATTATGTAACTGCTTGTATTTTATAATTTTACAATGAGATATACATGTATTTAAAAGAAAAGAAAATAAGTATATTTTTTCAAAACACCATATCATTGACTTTTTTATACCGGTAATATTTTCCTTTAAATTAGCTATGGTTTTTGAACAATCATATTATGTAATTTTTTTTTTTAAAATTCAAAATAAAGAAATGAAAAAGAATGTCAATAATATAAAATTTAATGCAATATTATAGAAAGAAAACAATGTTGCAGTCCTTTGCTTCAAATACTAACAACATTCACCAAAGTTCAGAAAGGATGTCACCTAGAATGAAACAATTTGGTAAAAGATGGCAAAACTTTTCTGAAATTGCGATGTCAATTTTCACCTCTACTTTTTTAAAACTCAGAACAAAGAGAGCCCCCTCTGACACGGAACTTGGGAGGATGAATGACTTCTCCTGGCTGCCAGGAACGCCAGGCCTGTAACTGCGGAGGGCAAGGGACGGCACACAGAACCGCGGATACGTGGGAATTAGGTAAATATTTATTCAGCCCTCTCGTCTGTCGTCGCTCACGATCGCAGTCATTGCCGTCTGCTACCGGCAATTTGGCAACGATTCACTTTCAATTTTCTTGGAGGAAATCTCGAGTTAATTTGAGATCAGAATTCCATTTCATTGCATATGGTTTATCCTTTTCACACTCTTGTTCGAGTATAAAAAGTCGCGATGTACGTCATGTTTTGGGGATCTGAAATCCATAAAATTATGAAGGACACTGTGTCAGTGCTGCTATGAGGGAAATGTTTTTGAAACCTAGACTCGAACCCAAGTCTGCATTTCGTCGTCGTCTTTTTGACTGTTGGGTTAAAATAGAGGATTCAGGTTTTCTGAGAAAGGTTCATTTTTATTGAAGGCATTTTCTCTGAAATAATTATCAATGGTATCAAGCATACGATTGGCGATATATCATTAATGATCACAAGACCTCATAGAGCGACTTTTCCCTCAATTTTTCAAAGTATGTTTTGTTCTCAATTTAAGATACAAATCAGGTGGCATCAAAATTGAAAGATGTTTAAACACAGCTATTATATAGCATTATTAAAAAATTGTCATAAGTGTCGTAAAAAATTTAAACTCTGCATGATTGTTTTTCATGTTATTCAATGTGTCTTTTTAAAAATATTTTTTGCAATGTCTGTCAAAGTTAATAGGAAAATGAAAAGAACTCCTTAAAATCTAATTTTAAATCAAGAAAACTTTCAAGAGTTTTATCAAATCAAAGCCAAATTTCATTGCAATACAATATTGTTATATTGGCTCACCAATTGGAGGCAAATAAAAATCCATTATTTTTTCTCGCAAAATAGCTCGATTTATTGAATTGATAGAAAAACAAGCGAGATACTGTATGTTCTTACAAACAAGGTAAAATCATAAGACTTGGAACTAGAACGTATTCATTGAGAAAAGGTCCAAGACCACTTATAAAAAATATTGGAATAAATTGTTTGGTCTTCATTTAAATATTTATGGACATCTATCTATACTGCTTGAAAACCACAAGAATGACATTGAAAGCAAACAGTTGAATTGAATTATAAATTCCTGCATAAATTATTTTGTTTTCTAAACCGATTTCTAATTGTCTTATTAAGAAATCAAAACATGAAAATATGATAGTGGCAAAATTAAGTTTTTTTTCGCCAAAAAAAAAAAACATAATGTGCTACCCTCTGGTAACTTGCACAACTGCCTGGTAAGGTACCGTATTTTTTGTGAGTAAACATGTTGAAATAGCAATCTTTTAGTGACAAAAACTTGGGGGGAAAATTATGAATTATTGAAGACGTATGTCGTCTAAGCAAATAAACAAATGTCTAAATTACTTTTCGCAGCTTGAAAATTGTGAGCTCATCATTTCACAAGAAATTCTTAATAAACAGTTTGACGAGCATATATGACCTATTCTTGAGTTGTATTTTTGCCGACTTCTTTCATACCCTTTGTTAGGCCTTTTAATACCCCCTAAATCAAAGATTCTAACATCTATAGTTTTTGCCCTCTCTGCTCGATTGTCTGTCTGTTTTTTCGGCTAAATTTTTAATCTTGCCAACAACTTCTGATTGGTTAGAGATTTGACTTTTATATTTCATATGTATATTCCTTGCGAAAAAAGGCCTTCATTGTGGCATCAAAATATTTTACCTTGACCTACTTTTGCAAAAAAAAAAAAATCTTTCCATAAAAACCATTCATTTGACCCTTTGACCTTGAATTAGGAATTTGACTCATAATTAGAAAGTTTAATCTTGGTCTTAGATTTTGATTGATGTTTGAGAATTTATATTCCAATAAATAAAGAAGGTACAGTTTTGGGCGTTATTGTGTCCTAAAAATTCTATGTTCATAAAAAGTTATGAAATTGGCTTTAACAATAGTTGAATAGATGAATAGGATAAATCATTTAAGAATATGGCATGAAGGAGGACCATTCTGACGTCACTAATTTGGTACATTTCTAAGTTTAATGGAGAAAAGCCTAAGAATGTCTCATTTCTCTGCTTATTTTCCTTTAGAAAATAGTGTCTGCCACAGTCGCCCACTTCAATTTTTGGAGATGTTATGTAAACTGCTTCGAAAAATCATATACCTCAAAATCTTTGTGGGCGACATTGGCAGAGTATGTTTTCTGAAAGAAAATTCCAGTGAAAATTGATGTCCTCTGCAACTATTTAAGAAAATACGGGAAAATGCACAAGTTAATGACGTCATAAGTTGCATTTAGGGGTCATATGCGCAAAAAGATTTGTGTATTCTTTCTGCATGGAATCCCTATGATTCAGAAAAAAATAATTTTAGTTTCTTATAACACTTTCATTTGAAAAATACAGGGCTTAATTTGTATTGAAACTGTACCTTGTTCCCTCTTCGGTGACAACATACATGTACCTTGACCTTGGAGTTTATTTTCATTTAATATACTTTAAAATTTTCAATTATTGCAAAAAATGTATAGGTCACCATATTATTTAAGATGGGAGACATAAATACACAGAAGGATATGTCAACAAAAAATATCACACGTTTTTTGTAAACAGTTTTACGAAAAATATGTAAAAACTGGTTAAAATGCATAATTCTGATGCCGAGAATTCCTAAATACTTCCTACTTAAGTAATAAGATACTTTTGAATTGTGGATATCAATGAAACTATATTTTACATTAGAAGCACAATAAAGCAAATGCCTAAATGAAGAGACCTGAGAAGGAGTTATTTCCCTTGTTAACATTTTTTTTAAGATTTAATTATTGATTGATTAAAGAAAATATGCATTTTTGAAATTCTTTTTCTTTTCAATATTTATCAGTAAACCTATTGAAAAGCATTCCTCAAAAAGATATTGTTTTATCAGGTATTAATTTAAACTAAAAACAGTTTTTGCAAAAACCTATGACATCATAGGAGGGTGGAATTACCTTAAACCGTCTCATGAAATTGTCATACATGGGCATTCAGTATTTCAAAAACACATCTTATACTGAATTTGGCTACGATACGTCTAACTGATCAATACACATGTAGGCCTACATGTACACATGTATCATGGCTCACTGCGGGTGTGACCAATCATCAGGGGATACTTACTCCTTCTGTGCCCTGACCTCACTTCTGGAATTTCCAGGGGGTTCATGTTTTATGTCCTCTTTACACATTCGTATTGTGTACCTTTCTTCATTTAGATCGATCACTGTACATCTTCATATTTTATGAAAATTAAGGATTTTTAAAAAACATTTTGAATAAATTATACTTCACTGCATTTAAAAAATTTCAAATACAAGATTAAGTTTAGAATTTTAAAGTCACCTTGTGCAAACAATTCCCTTTTCTAAGTTTGTTTAGTCGGGATAGAATATCAACATATTGCAGAAGGTTTAAGTACATATTCATAAAGTTTTCAAAAAAGTTTTAATGTTTATAAATTTTAACATGCTACTAGTAGGTCCACAAACCGGTCGTGGTCTTTGTCAGTCAGCATAGAACAGCAGTAAGGTGTGTATAGAACATATTTATGTTTTTTCATCGCTTTGTTTTCTTTATACACGTATATTAAGATTATCACATATTTATTGTGACTTGATCGTACCTTACATATATCATTGTTTGTTTTTAATAAAGACAAAGAAAGATGAAGAAAAGATATAAAAACTATCAGTTTAAGAGAAGTATGTCCCGCTTTAAATAATTTTGTCAACCATATTCGAAAAAATTGTCATTCTGATTCGATAAATAAATCCGTAGTCAGAATGTTTTAAAACAAAAACCTACATGTAACAATGCTTGAAACATGTCAGTTAAAGTAAACGTTATTTACAAAGAGGGTTAAATTATCGTTGAAGTGCTTGTAATTTCATTTGAATTATATTCCATCAAGGCCATAGGATACAAAAAATATTGCGAAAGTCGAAATTATATCACACCTTCTTGCATATTTAAAAACATCCATTTTTATGTTCAAATTAATTGAAAACATGGTAAAATTCAGAGGACATGTATAATATTTTTATTTTGTGTGAATTCTAATTCTCAGTGTTTTGTTTTGAATTTCAATAAAGATTGAAAGATGGGAATCATAAAAATAAGATTGGATAAATATGTATTTTTAGAAATAATTTTAAGTCCCTTGTCCTTAAAGCAACATAGGCACTCTCGTATGAAAAAAAAATGTAAAAACAGTGAAGGAGGTACATTACAAAAACCATTCGAAAAAATCCAAAATTTACGGTTCACTAGTATTTCTTCATTGTCTTGATTTTGAATAATTCGAACATAACATCAATGTATTTACAATGTACATCTACCTAGAAAATTTAAAATCAAACATTATTTTTGTTCTATATAGTAATTAACATGTTACTTTTTAAACATTCGTTTTCGAAAATCAGTAAAAAGGAGATGAAAAAAAAAGCAAAAAAGAAAATTTAAACATCAATATTTAAAAAAAAAACATTTATTTTTGTAATCTTTTCTAAACAACTTTAATAATTTAGGCATATATGAATATTGTAATCAAGTAATTCATGTTCAAAACTATTTATTATAATTTTTTTAACATATTTAAATTCAACAATGTTAATGTTTTAACATTCGAAAATCAAAAAGTACAAAGCAGCAAGATTTAAGAAAAAAAAGCAAAAAACATTTATTAAATTTAATAGAGTTTAGCCTCACATACTTTTCCGGAGAATATTTTCCGTTATGATATTGCTAGGAATATTTAATATATTAACATTTGAACAAGTATTACAATCCTACAACAAATTTTGCCAAAAAAGAAAATCAAGGATAAAATTTATCATTTTTGTGAAAATCTTTGACCAATGTTTCAAGATTAACATCAACAACTTTTTCTCTCATTATTTTTAATAATTTAGGCATAAATCGTAAAAAGCTAGATTTAAGAAAATGTTTTATTGCCTATTTAGTTCTTTAATACCCCAAATATGATATTTTTAAGTGCAAAAAGGTCACACAATAATTTACGCGGATTAATTTGCAAGATTTGTTCAATAATAAATATTATTCAAACTATATTAAGTAAAATAAAATTATATTTATTGCCATGGTTACATCTGATAAAATATGAAAAAAATTAAATTAATTTACCAAAGACTTAAAGTTTAAATGCAAAAAGGTCAACATAATTCTACCGTAAATTAAAAGAATGCGTCACACTATATGAGTACTTATCCAAAATTTATAAAAAAATGATTTAACAAATTTCACGAGTGAAATTTGCGATTGAATATAATGTCCTTCAATCTTTTAATCTTTTAATTTTCAAATGAACAAATATTATATGAAAACAAACGTCTTATCAGTATTCTGCTCGAAAGACTTTATTTGTGTAAAAGAGAGCAATGCTTGCAATATACGTAAACTGATATAACAAGAAAGACAACAAATTTTAAGATGTATTGCAACTTTGGAAAAACCCTTTTCTTAATGATATACATTTTTCAAATTGCTTCTTTGTTTATAAAGTATATAAAACATTAAAAAAAACTCTAGTTGTTTCAAACTGCTTGAAAAGAAATCTGTGATGCAATGGAAGTTGTATTATGGAATAATAAGAGTAGTATGGTACAGTGGACTGGAACTGTAGGAACAAATAGATGAAGGTTTGAAACTGTAATAGAAGTACTATATGCAGCAATAAAAGTGAAATGTGAAGAAGATCTATATACTCCTATGTTAAACTTTGTATTTTGTTATGTCGAACAAACTTGAATATAACGGCGACATAACAAAAGATATATTTGAAGATTGTTCCTATGTACTCCTATTCTAAA
Organism: Saccostrea cuccullata; assembly: GCF_032062105.1. Classification (NCBI taxonomy): domain Eukaryota; kingdom Metazoa; phylum Mollusca; class Bivalvia; order Ostreida; family Ostreidae; genus Saccostrea; species Saccostrea cuccullata. The sequence goes on from NW_026930817.1 coordinate 83,498, forward strand.
CTTTCATCGTCCATTGTGGCTCCACCCTACCCCAATGGGTCATGATTTGTACAAACTTGAATCTACACCACCTGCAGACGCTTCCATAAGAATATGACCAATAATGATTTCACTGTTCTTGAGAAGGAATTTTAAAAAGATTTTTCTTATATATTCCTATGTAAAACTTACAATTGTGGCCCCACCCAGACAACGGGTATTTTGAACAAGAAAATGTCACTTGAGGCTTCCATATAAATATCACCAATCATGGCTTTGCTGTTCTTGAGTAAAAGTTTTATATTCCTATGTAATGTTTGATCAGCCAAGATCAGAAAAAATACAATACATATATAAGCTATATATCAAGAGGAAGATGTCATTTATTGTTTTAATTCATAAGATTATTAACGGCGACATAACACAATACTGGAGCGTAAAGGATCTAATTTTAATTAATTAGATTGAAATTGGTCCGGTTTGTGTGAATGAGTAAAAGTTTACAGAAAAATTACAATACATATAAGCTATATATCAATGAGAAGACAGTGGTAAAACAGTGGGAAGATATTGTTAAACAGAAAATGTAGTTCTATGAAGTAATATAGGGAAATTATGGTAAAATACTTTGAGTAAAACGCAGTAAAAGTACAGTAAAACATAAGGGGTAAAAAAACTCTGACACAATGCAGAGGTGAAGCTATGTAAAATAATATTAAAGTTGCATTGACAAATAATAATAATAATACATGTATAAATAGTATTTTGAAACAATAGGAGTACCATTTTGAAAAATATGTAGAATATGGTGTAACAATGGAAATTGTACTTTGTATAAATAGTAACGATTTTGTGAAATAATATAAACACTACATAAAATAATACGAAAAGTATTGTGAAAGAACAGGAATTTTTTTTAGTGAAACAGGAGAATTATTGTGCTTTATTTACAAACAAATGGAGTATACATCTGTGTAAAATCAATAGGAGTAACAATAAGAATATTACCTTAATCCGAGAAGTATTTCCCTGAAACAAAAGAAAAGGAACCGTGGAACAACTGGGTATATACCCTGTGTAACAACAGAGGTGTTTAGCAATGAAGATAATGAGCAGTATTCAAGCTCAAAAGTCCATAAAACAAGACAAAATAGGAGCAGAGCAAACATGGACTTCCGAAACAACAGAGGTGGTATCAGGTGCCATGGAGGAGTGAACATCCCCTGCTGACTGGTCGCAACAGCCGTGCGCTTTTTGTCATGAATAATGGAGAAATCCGCGTCAATTTAAGTGTGTAAATAATGGACTAACAATGAGTATGAATAATGTCAGTCAGAATTTGACTTAATGATAATTTGTATTTGCTGACAGGGTCATTGAATCGACGACCATAGAACTTACGAAATAATGACTTTAAACGTGACTACCGATGCTCTTGTTTCATCAATGTCAATAATTTACCTTGTTTTAGAAATTGTGCATACGTAGAACATACTCTTGCTTATCGAATCAACTGAGAGATTTACGAGTTTCATTTTTATTGAAAAAGCAGTTGTCAATGAAATCAAAAAGCCTGGACTTTAACATATTGTGGGGAATGGTTGTGTATAAAGTTGAAAAGCCATTTTTAAGTTTTTAAGCTGTGGATTTTGATAAAATTTTGTGATTTCAAATTTTCCAAAAGTTCCATTAAATTTTCAAGTATCCGGATATCTGATTTACATCACTTTATTGTTGCACAGTGCTCTAGAAATTTCTCATTCACTACTATTAATATCTTAGTTAGGAGTAAAGAAAGAGGCTTGGTTGAAATTTTACATAAGTAGAGCATACTCTTGCGTATCAACATTTACAAGAATCCGCTTTGCATGTTTGTCTGTAAGGATTGGGCTTGGTTGAACATTTACTAGAACCCCCTATGTATGTTTGTCTGTAAGGATTTTTATGAAGTTTTGGGATCCGATATAGATATGGTAATTCAAATTCATTTTGGTTGTTTTGGATACATAAAAAAATTTACAGAAATAGTTCTTTCAAACAATAGGAATAATACTTTGAAAAAAAAATAGGACTGGTATGTTGAATCAATCGTCGAAGTACTGTAAAACGATAGTAGTACAGAAGAACAATTGAAGAATTACGATAAAAAAAGGAGTCAATGAAAGAAGACGATAGCTTGGTGAACAAAAATTAAATATTTGCTCCATTGTATTATTCCTATTGTAGAATTTACATGTTGAATAAATACAAATGTATTGTTTAACAGTGCTACTCCTCTTGCTTCACAGTCTTACACCTATAGTTTAACGACATTTCTGTGCAGCCGGTCTCAACTTGTCGGTTTTCATTGTCGACCCCGCTTGAAAAGTGATATTAATTTGGAAAACCTCTTTGTCCGCTCCGTATCAAACGTTGTCCGTCTTTCTGTCTGTCTGTAACGCTTTGTTTCCACACGATTTAGAACCCTTTGAGTTTTTGCAATCAAATTTAGGATAGCAACTCCCTATGGACAAAAGAAGACCCCTATTGATTTTGAGGTCAAAAGGTCAAAGGTCAAGGTCATAAATAAGCAAATTCTGTCTGTTAAAACACTTTCGTTTCCACACGATATCTCTAGAACCATTTGAGCTATTGCAATGAAATTTTATATAACAACTGACACCCTGTGGCCTAATGAAGACCCCTATTGATTTTGAGGTCAAAAGGTCAAAGTTCAAGGTCGTAAATTTATACATTCTGTCTGTGTGTAATACTATCATTTCCGGGCGATATTTCAAGAAGATTTTGAGCTTATGCAATGTAATTTTATACCAAAACTCCCTAGGACGTCTCTCGCCCCTCTCAAAGTGCCCCGCCCCGTTTGTTTTATTAATATTTATAGCATTACATGTCGCTATTTTTAGCCCAGGGGCATGAGGAGAGTTATTGCGTATAAAACAGGTTCTCGGCGGACTTTATGTTCTTATTACATCTATTAGAACTGTTTAATAAAGGCTAAATAAATCAAACACCATGGATTGTGTAAAATTTTGAGAATACCGAACATGAGAATATATATACAGTGTGTGTATGTGAGAGAGTGTCTGAGGGGAGAGATATGTTGGGGAGACGCCTAGTACAGCGATTGGGAGAGAGGTCTCGTGGTTATGTCTCTCGCTTCAAATGTGAGGGGTTCCGGGATCGAACCTCGATCGGTCCTTTCTTTTTTTTTTTTTCTTTTTTTAAATACTTTTTTTTTTTACTAAATGATAGTATTCAGCATGTGAAATGAAAAATGTATGAGGTTATAAAATCATCATTACAGTGTGATAAACATTCCATATAAAAAAATCTTCTATACACATAATAAAGAATAAGCAATCAAATCTTTATATGCATATTGACATACATGTATTTTATTTGCTTCAGTATATATGTATACATTTAATAATTCTACAAATTCAGTCAGGGGGAGCCGACTTTTTCCCTAAGCGGGGGACACGAATTCTCTGAATTAGCTTGTTTCATTTGTTTTAGTATACAATCTAATCAGCAGCTTGTGTGAGTTCTTTCTTTCTGATAAACTAAGATCAGCAACTGGAATTCAGAATAAAAGAAAATTATTGAGATCGGGAGTTATCTTTCGTAAGGGTTGATCAAATGTTTGCATTTACAAACATGGCATGCGTTTTAATTTTTTTATTCTTAAAGAAATTAACTCACATAATTAAAGAAATTAACTTACATAAAAACATGGAATTAAAATGTGAAGCGTCTTACAACCAATAACAAAACCGAGTTGGACATAATAAATGGAAAAACTGGTAATGAATTAATGATATAAGAATTTGCATCTGCCTTGGATTTCATGGTAATTTCAATGTTATTATCTGTCTCATAATCTTTATAGATAATTCATATTTTTGGAATATAATAAAATGAAGTCATAGTTTCATGAAATTTTTATGTCAACTGAATGAAATTCACCCTTCACCCCATCTCCCCAGCAACTACATCACATATCAACTATTTTTCTCTTCCGAATCTACCGTAAAACATATTTAAAAATTTATGTTGACCCCCGCATTCTCCATAACTTCAGTACTTTAACAGAAAAACCTCTATAATTGATTGCTTCAATAACAAACAATTGACACCTCATTCAAAAAGATCCCGTACAGGAGGCGGCAGTGTTACACCAGAGGCGATTTAGAGTACACCAAATCGTTAATAGAGTAAACAAAATACTAGTAACACACATATCAAATCCTTTATGGCCAGAAACATGCACACCAACGATAAAAGGAATTAGAATCATTCATTAGTTTTACGTTTTGTATTCATAGTCATACATGTATCATATAATTAAGTTACAGTAAAATAAAATTTGCAACCTAATACGTTTATAATCATGTAGGTTTATACCATGTACAAAGTCTTTTTAATTACCAATAAAAGTTGCAATACAAATTTAAACTAAAAACCTGACACACACTTACAGTGTACATGTATAAGAAGGAATGGAAAGCGCCTATGGCGCTTTTAGTGGTTCAGTAGCGCTATTCTTAAAGTAAACGTTTTGTATGCGTTGCAAATTTCTATCGTCTATTTCGTGATTAGAAATCAACAGATATGTTTCTTTGGACATTTAATTTTTCAAGAATGTTCAAAATGATAATTATAAATTATTGGTTGTGATTTAGTTTGAATCTAACCAACCAGTACGGTAAATTTTGGCTATAATGGTAATGCCAGACTTAAACACTATTACTTTTCAATAATGTTCCCGTACATAGGGTTTTCTACGACAAATACGTAGTGAAATGTTGTAAACTAGAAAAATAAAAAAAAAAAAAAAGAAAGAGAGGGTAAGAAAGAGGGAGAAAGTGAATGAGAGAAAATATGCTGGGAGAGGGAGACATAGGTTAGGGAAAAAACTAAAGGGAAACTTTTCCCTTTCTTTTTACCTGCCCTAACACCATGCCTCCACCACTCCCTACTGGTTGGAGTCCCTATTCCTGGTTGGAGTGGGAAGAAAATGAGAAAGAGGGGGAGAGAGGATAGAAAGTGGAGATAGAGAGTGAGGGGAGAGGGAGTTTGTGTGTGTGTGGGGGGGGGGGGGGAGAGTGGACAGAGAGAGAGGGTGGGGAGAGTGTGTAGAGAGTGAGTGTGTGTGTTGGGAGAGAGAGAGATGGTAAGGGAGAGAGGGTGGGGAGAGAGGGAGAGGGAGTCTGGGGAGAGAGAGAGTGTGTATATGGGGAGAGAGTGAAGAGAGAGAGTGTGTTGGGAGAGAGAGTGTGGAGAGAGGGAGATAGAAGGGAGAGAGTGGAGAGTGTGGTGAGAGAGAGTGTGTGAGGGGAGAGAGAGTGTGTGGGGAGAGAGAAAATAGGTGAGAGAGTGGGGAGAGAGAGGGGGGAGAGATAATTGTTTGGTAAATGTTTAAAAATTTTTGGTACAGTTTATGAAGAATAGTAAAAATAGCATAAAATTTTAGCAATATTAAAATCTGAATATATGTATGCGTATTGTGTTTAGTATAACAATAAGAAACAAAAACAGCGTGTTATCGTAACTGTGATTACTTGAGAATGTGTGATTCAGTAGATAAAGCAAGGTTCATATAAAACTTAAACCATTATCTGAAACTTACACATAATACGTAGTACAAAGGGTGTTTGCGGATAAATATAAGTAAGGCTAGTGCAAACTTCTTATGCAATCCCTGTTATTATTACATATATAAAATTAATATCATGATTTAGGTATAGAAGTTCAAACTTGTCATTTGGTGCCAGTGTTAATAATTATTAAACCCAAGAACGTGTACTTGCATCTGTGATCATACTAAAGTATAAAAGAATAATACTGCATAAAAAATTAAAAAGGCGAATATAAAAAAAGAGTTTGTTTGTCCAAGAATAGAGAATAAAAACTAGAGGGCCGAATCGCCACAACGTTTCCAAAAGTCACCATGGCCCTGTTGTAAAGATTATCTTTGTTATTTCAGTGAAAAATAATGCTCTCATTTTGTTCTCAATTTAGTCTCAAAGGTAACAGCTCAACAACCATACCCGATTCCACTATCAGTAATGTTGATATGCTGTACTGTTCTATATATATTTCCTTGTGTAAATATCATCTATCCAAGCAACCCCCGAGTCCATAATTCAGTCCACACGAACATATGAGTGACTGCATATTTTCGGAAATTCTATCGACGACATAATGCCTTTGTCAGCAAACACAATCTATCATAATTTTAAGTCAAATGTTGATTAATGTTTTTCATACGAATTTTAGGCCTTTATTTTCACGCCGATTTGTCTAGTCTACGGATTTTTCCGATTAGTAAGCCCACGGCAAAGAACATGAAGTGACTTCTTGGACGGTACCGTTGTCAGACACCTTTAATGTTAAGCATTAATCTGTTTCGTTGTCATGAACATACAGGTGTTCTTATGATAAAATCCGCCCGTTGTCATTCAAAACATCCAAACATTTTACTTACACTGTAAAAACTGCGTTTAGAAAATAAACACTTCCATTACATGTTTAGACCTAAACATGTTTAAGATTGTGTTTAACGGCTAAACACTTATATCTAAGCATGTATTATATCTAAACGTGTTAAGATTTAAGACATGTTTAGATTTAAGTGTTTAGAAATTGAACACTTTCTGTGACAAACAGAGTTATCTTCCCGGAAATGACGCGTAATATATTTGAACGTTAATAGAGCGGTTATCGAAACAAAGTAAATTCCAGTGTAAGCCGAAGAAGATGGATTAAAGGCTGCAAATCATAACCAAAGTGATAACCTGGAAGGGATTGTGAGAGGCATGTGAAAGGCAATATTACCACAATAAAAGGTCTGCTTACTTTTAATATTTTGACATAAATTGACTAGAATGAGAAACGTAAATAAACATGCAATTACACAATTGTAGATCAAGATCTCCTTCTTTAATTTTTGCATTCTGAAAGCTAGAAAGGAGCTATATAGAATGTCATTGAAAATATCTATATCGATATCAGTATTATACATGTGTATGTACATAATAGTTAAATGGATTTCAATAAAAGTTGCATAATATTAGTTAGTTTAGCTATCAGTCAGCAAGGGGCATATTTTTAGTATAATTTCATTCTTTCTGACAGGATATGGTCCAGATCGAAGCAAAAATACAGGTCTCAGAGTAGCTGGTGTCCATTTCCAAGTCCACGCAATTGTTGATACATCTTCAGCACTTCTTGTATTTTGGAGGAAACTGAATTTTGTGCAGTCTGTTGTTTGGTATAGTTTTAAACAGCCACAAAACATTCGTATAATGGAAATGGATTCCTTTCTGGCAGTCTTGGACGAAAACATATGACCGTGTGTTTCCAGTGAAAGACTTGCCGGAAATTAATAAACTTGATTCTTTAATTTGTTAAAGACATGAGGAATAATTGCATGCTTGCTGAGCTGAATAATATTGAAACGAGCAAAAAAAAAATTACATGTTTAGACCTATATGTATATTGAATTTAAAATTCTTCAAAATAAATATACAAGTTTGAATATTCAATCATGTTATGGTTAGCTGTTTCTTTCCTGAAATATGGGTACTTTTCAAGTTCAAAGTTTGGTTTTTGTACGAACATGTAAACACCAGTTCTTAAATATGCTAACGTATTTATAGGAAACTTATTTAATAATGTTTTTCTTATAAAAATATGTTTTTCTGCGACAGTTTATAATTTAAACTATTGTGTTGGATCTAATGTTGTGGAACTAAACATGTTTAGCAACTTAACACTTAAATATTGATGTGTTTAGAAATGAGACGTGTTTAGGGCTAAACGTGTAAAAAAAGTGAAACAAAAAATGTGTTTAGATATAAGTGTTTAGGGGTTAAACATGTTTAGCAACTAAACACATGAAGTCTAACGTGTTTAGAAATGAGACATGTTTAGACCTAAACGTGTAAAAAAAGTGATACAAAAAATGTGTTTAGATTTGCGTTTAGATTCTAAACACAGTTTTTACAGTGTAATGCCTAAAATATGACGTTTTTGACCAATTCTAAGAATAAATTAAAATTTTGGGAAACAGATACAACATTCAGTATTCCATACATAGACTGATGAATTTGATATCCACAATACATTTTGAGAAGTTTTGGTTGGCGATCACATGCTCATATGTGGATCGTCATCTGGAAAATAATATATTTCTTTTGTTTGATTTATCAAAATTGTCCATTCTAAGAAATGTATGGGCAACTGACAGAATTTTGGATATAAAATTCTTTGAGAAATGGCAATAAGTAAAAAGTCTATTGTCAGTGCATGTTGAGTTTAATTCGTCCGGTGTCATTCTTCTTTACATGTAAATTTATCAATAAAATGCTGCAGAAATGATCGATCAAAATATATATTTGATCTTAAGGTAAACGAATCATATTGTATTAATACTGCATAAAGTTACTAACATTGAAAAATTTCACCCCAGGAAGGCCATTGTCAAGCAAGGTGTAGCCAAAGTTGAGAATTGTTTTTGAGGCGGTAAAAATGTTACCCTCAACTACACGTTGTTTTTATTATACTGAATGTTTCATACAAAGGAATATAAAACTTAAGCGTACGCGATAACATTTTGTCAATATTTTTGGAATACCATACGTCGTCAAGCAATGTTGACTGTTGCTACGATGGACATAGTTCCATCGTTCAGAGAGTAAACGCGTTTTTTTAACAAGTGTTTCTCAACGTCAACTAATTTACAGGAAAGTATATTACAACTTATTTGAACCTCGGGTCGTCTTAAAGCAACTCAAACTAACCTGAAACTATTTAGGGATGATTTTTTTTCTTATTTTCAATGCATGCCCCATGCAATAGCCTTGTCTGCAATATGTGTCCTATTTCTGCATAAGTCGGTCTGATAATTTTAAAACGTGACTGATAATCATGAAAGTAACTTTGAACTATATTTTTTGCAACACTGAGTAGAGTTTTCAGTCGAAAAGTATAAGATAATGGACTTCTCGTGATATCCATTTTGCTCTTTTAGGACCTTTTTCTTTTATATACCGGTTATTATACCCCCCGCTTGAAAAGCGGGAGGGTATATAGTAATGGACGTCCGTCCGTCTGTTACGCTTTGGGGTACCCATCTCTTATCCGCAACTCCTCTCATACCACTGAATGAAATTTGATGAAACTTTCACAGAATCTTTATTACATATTGCCATTGTGCACCTCCTATTTTACTTTTTGATCCGACACATATTTTGGGTTTCCCGGCCACAGGAAAACATAGACTTTTTCACCAGTTATAACCATATGGGAGGCGGGGGGTATCTTTTAGTGAGCTCATCGCTCACAATACCTCTAGTTTAAAATTATTGTGTGAAATATGTGGAAATAACAAACAATATTCAACCTCAAAAGTCCAGTAAGTAATACAAAAAGGAGCTTAGCAAACACAGACCTCCAAAACATTAGGTGAGATCAGGTCCCATGGAGGAGTGAGAATCCCCTGCCGACCGCTCACAACTACCTCATACTCCTTGTAATGATCGGGAAATGCGGGAGAATCTGTCGACAATTCTCTGTGTACATATAATGGATAAAACAATTACAGGTAGTATGAACGTCCGTCAACATTTGACTTAAAGATAGATTGTATTTGCCGACATGATCATTGCAAAGACCATAGATTTTCCGAAATGAAAAACGAGGATGAATAATTATATTCTTGTTTCAGCAACTTGCTTGTCAATAACTTACCTCATTTTAGAAATTGTTCATATGTATAGAACATGCTCTTCCGTATGGAATCAACTGAGAGATATATACTCAGTAAGCAAGTGACAAAGGAATATTGATGCGTAAGTAAGGAAGGTTGACGATTGAAAAATTTAGTCGAGTTAAAGGCCACAGCAAGTGTTTTCTTCTTTTCACTTTTATCACAAAGGACAAATTCTGCTTCATATGAATACAAAAAATAGGTCTGCTAAATAACGGGGCTCAATTAATACCAACGGGAATCCCAATAGATTCTTGGAAGACCAAACACCACATAGATACTGTCAATTAAACACTCAAGCATCTTTTTTCATGTCAACTGTAGAGTAATGTGTACAATCAAGAGTTTTTAACAAATTCATTTTGCAAATGACCAATGAAAAGATACAGTAAGTAAATTAACGAGTTCCATTTTTATTGAAAAAGCAGCTGTCAGTGATATCAAAAAGCCTGAATTTTAATTTATCGTGGGGAATGGTTGTGTATAAAGTTGATAAATCGTTAATTTTAAGCTGTTGGTATTGGCAAAGTCTTGCGATTTCATATTTTTCAAAAATTCCTCAAAAATTTTAAGTATCCACATCTGATTTACATCACTTCTCGAATAGATAGTTTATTCAGAATATAACTCTGGGCAATACAGCCCATCAATTTACAAAATAACAAATATTACATATATATGATACAATGTATACTAACTTTATATCGTTGCACTGTACCCTTGAGGTTTCTCCTTTACTACTGTTAATGAGGAGTAAAGAAAGAGGCTTTGTTGAACATGTACTGGAACACGCTATGTATGTTTGTAAGGATTTTTATGAAGTTTCGTAATCAAATATAGATATGGTAATTCAAATTCGTTTTGATTGTTGGAAATATTAAAACTGACTTATGATTTCATAGAAAAAGATGTTTGATAACCACTTGTAGAATTAAATCTAAGTTCCTCTAAAACATAAAATACGTAATTTATAAGAATAACCGTTTATATTATATATTATTATATATCACAGGTGTGGTTCTTGCAATAGGACTTTCCCTTGGGTAGTGGGTGCCATGAATTTTGACCCTTTGACCTTGACTTTGGTGTTCGACCCACTTAAACAAAAACATAACCTTGGTCACGACTTCTGGACAGTTTGTGTTCGAGCTTTCATATTACACAGATATATTCACTGAGACAAGTCCTTTCTTTGGAAAATAACATTTTCGAACTCTAGTTTATGACGTTCGCGCCAACATTTGTTATACATGATTATATTTTGCTCTATTTTACTCTACTGTAGAGTAGCTGCTAATTACAGTAAATTAATCAAATAAATTTAAGATAATTAAAAGTTACATGTACCTTAAAAATTAACCTAAAATTTTATTGAGTTTGGCGAAAACTTACGCGATTTTTTTCTTTCTGTCGTTTATTTAATTTTCTTTGATTTTCCAAAAAATAAAACACCAATATTCAAACACAGGTTGTCTAAAAACACATAAAAATTAGACATTGAATACAGTAATAATGAATTTTGATTTCTTATCAAAGATGCAGCAAGTCTTGATCGATAGACTACCCGTGACTTATGAATTATGAAATACGGTAATGTACATGTACTTTAATTTAGGCAATATGAAGTACAGTGCAGGAATTTCCATATTTTTTTTTCTTTTATTGAATAGATATATAAATTAACACAGTTAAAATAACAAAATACACCTGTAGAAAAACTTCGGCAAAGCGGCTTCCAGTGGCGGATCCAGAAATTTTTAAAAGGGGGGGGCCGACCAGTTCTAGGTCAGGGTAGGGGCCCGAAGCCACACCCAAAAACAATGATTTATTAAATATTGTGTATTTTTTGGACTCAAAAGGGGGGGGGGCCCGGGCCCCCTGTGCCCCCCCCCTCTAAATCCGCCAGTGGCTTCTCAAACAGGCTAATTTCATGAAGCGATCACGGAGAATATGCCTGTCTGTATGAACAAAATGGTGGCGGTTATCCGAAGTCGTGACATATATTTACAGTATCTGGGTTAACACATGCATTATGTGGATGTAAGGTTAAGTGGGTACAGAAATGTCAATGATTCTATGTCAGCAGGTGTAAAATCGTATGCTTTCTTACCTTTTGTTATTAGATTTTTAAAAAATCCAAAAATTGTCTACAAAATATCATATACCACAAAACAATGAATAAAACACTGTAATAAACACACGAGTAATATGTGTTTAGTGATGAAAAGGTTCACTAAGGGCCATTTTGACCCTGTGAATTTCTTAAAAAGTGAACTGAACTTCTTAGTTAAATATCTGACAATGCAAACTTTTCATTTAAACCCTTGGTGACGCTTTCTATCAAAATGACGCAATTTCCTGGCTAGCCAAATGCATTAACGTTATGAATTGTGACATTTTTCCGAAATTGAAAAATCTTTTAAAAATTGTAATCTTTCAAGTTATTCTTCAACATTTATATAGAAGTCAACGTCTGATCTAAACAATGCGATTACTAAATGGCACAACTGTTTCTGCAGATTTAAAAAAAATTTTGACTAGAATATTATGGATCGAGGAGTGTGCTCATTTTTTTTCTTCGCTGAAAGTACTCAAATAAAGCTGATTCCTAAAAATTCAAAAGCACAGCAATTTCATGAAGCGTGTTGTCTAATATCTGGGCTTTCAGACAAAAACTTTGTAATAGGAAATGAAAGTACTAAATCTATATTTTATCTTGATGTTTGAAATGGAAAATAGAGGTTTAGTTAATAAATTGCCATATCTATAGTGCCATTTTATGCATAAAGCGAAACTTAGCTCATTTAAAATATATCTTTGAATTTACTTCCTAGACTCAAAACACATGTAAATTTTGAAGGCTTAAGAAAATGAAACTATTTTTGGTTTTTATTATTTTAAAGGAGAGCTTTAAATTAATATGCCAAGTATTATTCACAATGCACAACATTCATTAAAATAGATGGGGGATATTTCTCGACATAACTGAACATTGCTCAGATTATTCTATTATGATCGTAAATAGTATCTAAAGAAAGGTTGTTCAATAAAACATATGGAGATAATGAACAGTATTCCAGATCAAAAGTCCATAAAACAATACAAAATAGGAGCAGAGCAAACACGGACCTCCAAAATATTAGAGCTGGGATCAGGTGCCATGGAGGAGTGAGCATCCCCTGCCGATCGGTCTCACCCGCTATGTGCTCATTGTCATGATCGGAAAATAACGGAAAAATCCGTCGTCAATTCAGTGTATAAATAATGGACTTACAATCAGTATGAAAAACGTCAGTCAGCATTTGACTCAATGATTAATTGAATTAATTGAATTTGCTGACAAGATGGTTGTATCGACCATAGAACTTAAGGAATGATGACTTTAAACGAGAATGTTGAAATTCTTGTTTCATCAACTTGTTTGTCAATAATTTACCTCGTTGTAGAAATTGTTCATACGTAGAGCATGCTCTTGAGTATCTAATCAACTGAGATACTTATGTAAACTCCGTATGCAGGTGATGAAGGTATATTGCTGCATAAGTAATAAGGGAAGTTGACGATAGAAAAGTTAAAGTAATCACGTTTAGCATAGAGCTTGGTTGTTAGATTATTATTATTAACGTCTTTTTCCAGTAAAATATCTAAATATGAAACATGTGTCAGAGTCTGTGGTATCTTTTATCTCTAGCTCACCAGGATATATCGTATCGACATAAGAATGGAAATTACCATTGTTAATTGACAGTACGTCGTCGATGTGTCTAAATGTCGAGTTAAAGGCCACAGCAAGTGTTTTCTTCTTTTCACGCATAAGATTTTGCACAAATTCTGCTTCATATGAATACAAAAATATGTCTGCTAATAACAGGGCGCAATTGGTACCCATTGGAATTCCAATAGATTGTTAGAAGACCTGGAGTCAAAAAACAACACAGATATTGTCATTAAGAAAGCCAAGCTTCTTTTTGATGTCGACTTCAAAATACCTGTGTGTACAATCAGAATGCTTTTTAACAAAATAACTTTGCAAATGACCAATGACAAGGTAGGTGATTTTTATCATTTAATCTGATTACTCTAGCTATTTCTCTTCCTAACCATTCATGAAATACCCGGGTTGTAATCAAGACGCCATTCTTCTTACATTGAATACATCACAGTTTTTTTCAACGTTGTTGTTTATATAACGTTGCAGTAAAGAAAGAAGCTAGAAAAGTTATTCATAAAAAGAAGTGCCTGTTTGTTTTATGACCATAACGGCTAAGTATCATTGTATTTCTATCGGAATATTATTTTCATATATCTTTTTTTTTCTTGGATGTATGCAGCATCATATCATGAAAATGTTACTATTATTACATGAAGATATATTATGATGTCAGATTTATCATTATTCTGAAAGTAAATATTGCTTAAGATCAGCGCTATATATGTTCTTGCCCGATCGGCGAGATATTTGAGATTATATTTGATAGATTTTTTTTAAATCAACAAAAAAATTATGTCCAACAAATTGTTTTAACCCTTTGTATACCGGTACATGTAAAATGCTGCCTCTTTAAATATAAATGACATACACTTAAACACACATTGTAAGAAAAGGTTTATTTTTAAAAATGTTTCGTGCACTGTTTCAGCACAGCAAAAGTTCAACCGGTCCAATTTTTTGCCAGATCTGTTAGTATACTTGCTGAGTACAAGTGCAGTTTAAAGCTTTAAGCGATGTCCTTTGTGACTCATACATAGAACAAAATCTGACTCTTAGTAAGTGACATCAGGGCGTTAACCCTTAAATACAAGAAGGAATGAGTTTTTAACTTTAAAAATAGACAGATTTTATGATAGTGATAATTGTGGAGGTGGTGATTAATATCTTTGTTGATAATAAAATTTAAAAAAAAAATGAATTTTTTAAATTTTGATTTTCTTGAATTAGATCAATATCATGGTGTTTGATTTTATAACAGTGTTTTGACCAGGAAATTACAACGTTTTATATCTTTACATCTTTTTAATGCTTTGGTTTTAGAAATCACTTGTATGTATGAATATATTGTGTTTAGAGGATATAAATATCAGATATATCAATTGTGTAGTGAATTCAATTTTTTGCAAAATACAAGTCAACTATGTAAAGAAAACTCTAAAAATAACCATGCTCCTTAACAATATTGCACATTTTGTTAAGAAAAATACCAAACACATTTTAACAAGAATGAAACCCATTTCGGTTTAAACTGGTACAATGATGGATATCAATTGCAAAATTAACTTTTGAGAACAGATGCTAAAAACAAAAAAATGGATGCCTGAATTGATAGGTATTTTCGAGCATATTCTGGTTGAAATAAAGCAAATATCAAAATATTAAGAAATTGGAAACCTTATATGTTCAAAAGTCATCCTTCCTGAGGCAAAAAATTATTTTTTTCTATTTTCTCTTGATAAGACATTATTTTGAAATTTTGATTCGAGAATATTGAATTCTTTGCAGTTACTTATTCAAAACATGACTTGAATTGTATTTCAGTATTCTTTTTAAAAAAGTTTGTTTGTATCCTCTTTCCAAAAACACATGAATATGAAAATACAACTATAATTTCATTACAGTTTTACTGATCCTGATATGAAAGATACTTCTTTATTGAAGGTGGTAATGGAAGATTTTCAATGCTGGTCAGAATCTCAGATCCTTTTGTACATTCTAAAAGATGCCTTCGTATACTTTGACGACATATACTGGACAGGGGTCTGACAGAACTGGTTAATTCTATCATCCACTGGTGAAATCGCGTCTGTTCTGTTGTTTTACCTGGTAGGTACATCCAGGTTTCATGAGAGATGTCCCACCCACAGTGTAGAAGATACTCCGCGGCCTCCAGAAAACCTCGCCAGACAAGGAAACAGAGGGGAGAGTTCGGTGAAGCCGGCACTCTGGTGGAAAAATAGAAAACGAGACTTTCTTAATAGATGTGGTTGTCAGCAATTAATTGTTAAACTAGTAATTATACTTACTGGCTTTAAGAATAAATAATTGCTTACACACATCTTGTCATATATGTTTCCAAATATTTCTAACCTTATCTGAGATTCACTGGGTGACAATCTTTCTGGATAAAGGCACGATCCTGCCTGAATAAGAATCTTCATTGTCGTTAAGCTAAAGTTTCCGAGAACTGATTGCATAACACAGCTATGGAGAGGGGTATATCCATCTCTGTCCATTGGATTCATCTTTGCCCCACTTTTTATCAACAATGCTAATATTGCATCGCGTTCTTCCTTGTCTGTCAACATTAAATTCATTATTACATAATATTTTCAATCACATACATGTGTACTCCACGCAATATAAAATAAAATGTTATATAGATGTGGAAAGAATTGTATTGATGAACATATACTTACTTTTCAGTTTTTGACATTTGTGGAGTGCAGTTGCTCTATTGAAACCTAAGACATTTGGATCCGCTCCAGCATCTAATAAGATTCTAACGATCTCGGTGTTTCCAAGAGATACCGCCATTAAAAGGGCATAATCTTGGCGGGATACTCGATTACATTCATTTGGATCTGCTCCTGCCAGCAGTAAGCACTTAACAATTTTTGGGTTCTCTATCATGACCCCACTATACAGAGGCAAATAGGCATTTTCGTCTTTTGCATGAATATCTGCACCATAATTTAACAATGTTTTTACATTTTCTTCTTGATTATTGTAGATTGCGTAGTGAATTGCTCGACGTCCGCAGTTTTCTGTGACATCAATATTTGCACCTTGGTTAAGGATATATTCAAGAACATTGGGATCGTCTGCTTGTGCAGCATAATGAATAGCTTGTCTGCCTTCGGAATCTTTTGTATCAATGCATGCACCCTTTTCAACCAGTAATTCTATTATTTTCAAATGGGACTTCAGAACAGCTCTGTGTAGAGGAGTTTGACCACCTTGTTTAAGTTTCGTCTTCATATTGACTGACACTGTCCTTGATTCAATAAATGCCTCGACGGCCTCAATATGTCCATAATCAACAGCTATATGAAATGGGGTAAGGCCTTCCCTATTAGTTCTGGCTGAGTAAATGTGAGATCCATTCTCTATCAAGAAATTAATCATGGCTACGTTTCCGCACTGGGCAGCAAAGTGTAACGGCTGAAAACCCTCATCATCTGACCAATTTATAAAAGCCCCTGCCTTCAATAAAAAGTCAACAGCATTTCTGTCACCAGATATTACAGCATATTCAAACGCTCTCTTCTGGTTTTCATCAACATATTGCACCGATGGCTTTCTCAATGGGCTCCGGAACAACTCTTGGATTATTTCATAATAGCCATTCTTGGCCGCCATACATAAACCTTCATTGACGTCGTAATGTTTACAATGCTCCCTGTCATTTAATAGCGCCCTGACGGCTTCAAGATTGTTCAATTCAATTGCTTCTAATAATCTACTAGTCATTTTTCCAAGTAAATGCTATCTGAATACTCACAACTGTCTCCTAGAAACTAAACGTCTGATTATGAACAGTGATGGCCTTTGGGCGCTTCAGTATTTGTTTTGGAACTCTTCAGCTTTAGAGGAACGTTTAGACGTCTATACAAAACAAATAATTTATTCTACATCTTCCTATTTAATTTTTTTTATATAAACTTAATTAAAACGTTTAGCAGATAAAATATTGCATTCAAAGATGAACACTTCTACTTCTAATTATCCTAGCAAACTTATTTGTGATTTTAAATGTATGATAAGTGGAGATAAGAATATGAATCTTCATGATGATTAGCCTAATTCATGTTAGCTCAATCGATATTTTCCTATTCAATTTCTTTAAAAGTTTTTTGGAATTATTTTGACATAAAAATTCTTTCTTTACTCTTTGTTTAGTTTTTCTCTTTAATTCTCTCCGTTATTTGTTGCTATGAATCAGGACAATCTAAAGTGAATAACAAGCTTTTGAAGTTTGCAAATATATATATTGTGAATAATATACGTGTCTTTGTGATTTGGAAAATAAATTATTTTAAAAAAAAACCCAACTTATCTTCAATTTTGTTGACCAGAAAGGTATTTTCATTCCATCATTATCTAACGTGATGAACCACAATTATATCAAAATACTTAATGAAAATAATGCTTGGGTGAAACTATCGAGTTAATCTGAGGTTAATATATGCACAAGAAACTTTCAAAACTGAAATAAAATTTTACATTATCTGTACGTCCATTCTATCCTTTAATAATTTTTCATTCATTTGCACAAAAAGTAAAAAAAAACAGCTACCAGATACAATAGCTAGGATTTATTTCCCCATTTTAACTTGAAGATTAATTGCCCTTGTATATCTGACTTCAGTTATACTCGGCTGAAGATGCTCAAGAAGATCTTTCTTGTAGAAATCTTAATGACGATCGATGACTTATGTGCACTGAAATTGGTGTTTTCACTCAGTCCTACAAATTGTGGATTTGCCTGGATAGACTCCATGAACCAGAAGTAGCTGCTTCCAATACGGAAATGTTTTCCACGATATTTGATTTATATTAAAACATTTTATATCTATGTGTACTTTCATCATAATTACTAAATATACACTGAACATGATATGACGACATTCGATTTAAAACCAGAAAAAACTGGAATATTTCAGCATATATGCAAATCATAAGGTTGAAGACCTGCCTTTGGACTAGATCATTTTTTTCAAAAGGGGTGATTGACATTTATTTATGATTAATATCTCTTGTACCTTGTACACAATTGTTGTTTCTGTTTGAATTGAATAATCTGGTGTGTCCTTTAAAATCAATAATGCAACGTCATAGAACAATGTTTCCGTTTACACTCAAACTGCACAGGATCAATATACCTAACACATCCATTAGAAGTGTATTGTAGAACACACCTAATACAATGGCTGTGCGCATGTTTGGAAATCAACAGAAATATTTTTCGTTTGTATTGCCAAAGTGAACAAAGAAGAGGCAAGCTAGCAGGGTGTATGTTAAGATTTTTACTAATTCTTCTGAATCCTTCATTAACTATTTGGATTTTGTTGTTTTAGTTCGAGTCTCACTTTTGTTGGTACACGTTTCACTGGTGTCAGGATTGTCATCAGGGGTTCGTTTATAATTTTCTTAAGATGTATGTTTTGACGAAGGCTGTCTAACTAACGTTCATTATTGGAAATTAATTAAAGGAAATTATTGTTAGTTGCTGTATCTTACTTCTGAGTTCAGCTATAAAGACGTGGCAATCGATCGTCTGCTAAGGCGATCAGCTGTGAATCTATTTATATATTTTAAGAGGAAGGAGTTGTTTCACTGACAACACAGGGGAAATCCGACATTCATTTGTGTCGTTCTTGAATGAGTTTTAATATGACTCAAAACAAAAGGGAGTGAAAATTTAGGATTCTCATGTTATTACATTTTAAGATTGTTGGCCGTCAGGAGAATTGATTCCAGCTTTACGCTTAGTGTTCCAATTACCCGTCCTTGAACTTCCCCATTAATTGTTGGTTGTCGTTTGCATAGCTGTTTGACCGCGCAGTCTCAGCGGACACTGACGTTATTCCTCATTATTTAAAAGGATATGCTGGAGTTGGAAACAGTCACATGCACCGGGCATCACCGTGGTTCGCAGGGGGTTTAGGTATACCCGCTTCTTCGGTTACTAGGTTTTCTTGGTATACTCAATCTTTTTGTAGTTTAAATTTTGGGTCGCATGTTCGTATGCATTCACGATAGGATTTCCAGTTTGCACTGTGAAGATAACATGAGCTTATCCCGGATAATGGACAAAATATCTGTTCACACATACATATGTGAAATGATCAGCATTATAACCTATTTATTTTGTTGTAGATCTACGAGCAGAGTTCATGATTGACAAAATGGAAAGCAGCAGTTCAGGTGAGAAACAATTTTTTATAATTTTTCAGTAAAAAATTGAACCGATTTTCTTTGGTCTTTGTTGACTTCTTGACTTTTGCATAATGTAAACGTTTGTCAAAAAATGTATATTTTTTCGAAGTGGTAGTACAATAAGTATTTTGTTAAGTATAAACATTTATATACAACTGATGGTCAAAAGTAAGAAATTAAACAATTCCCAAATTTAGACTTTCTTTACTAAATCTTGTATGCTAGAAATGTGCACAAACAAAACCGGAAATTGCTGATTATTATTTTTAACAATTAATGGAAAAAATAAGAGTATTTTTCAAACGATTTGATTTTTAAGCGTAAAAACTTGTTCTGATGTGCAGTAGATAACTGCTGAGTATTGAAAATATTATTTTCTAAATTGTATTTGAATATTATTACAGTAAAGAGGAAAACGAAAAACATTGACATGTCAGTATATTTTCTTGAAATAGCATTTTCAAATTAAACTTAATTGTTTATTATTTTTACAAAAATCCAGTGATGAACTGTTGCATTTCTAAATTCGTATCACCTGTTCGTATGTTTTGTAGAATTCAGAATAAATTAACATTAATGAATTTATTTTGACATTTTCATTCGAGCAAATACCAATTTGATATAAGCATATAAATAATTTAGAATTCCATTTACGTGTTTTGATTCGTTTGATTGCATTTAGTAAACAAATAATTTTAATTTTTTGTGAACAAAAATAGATGTAATATATTAACAAAAATAGCAGTCATATATTCTCAAAAATAATAGTAATACATGTGTGTTAAACAAAACAAAAAGGAAACTTAAACATGGGCACTCTCCAATAGTTTTATAAAGATACTAAATAAATCAATTGATATCATATGGTGGTATTTCAAATTGAAGTCTTAAGGATGGATTGAAAGTATAAGGAGAGAAAAAAAAAAGTGCACATATTTCTTCCATTGCTATTATTGAAGCTTAGACGAATTTGAACCAGTTAATATAATGAAGATAAAGATTATTGGCTGAGGTGTATATTGTTTTTGAAGTTTTTTCATATATGCAATACGTATGCGACTTAAGCTTTAAATTAAAGTTTATTTATCCCTTATCAGGAATAGGCAATGCGCATGAGTATGGTATGATTGATATACTAGTACATATATAAAAGTCATGCTTTGATGCACTCACAAGCTTTTATACTTTTCTAGTAATTCAAGTGAGCGTGTCAAAAAAATCGAATTTTATATATCACAAGTATTTTTTGTTACACTCGTTACCTTAACTTTTAAGGCAATGAGTCAGGGTTATCGGAGGAAATAATAGCAAAAATTTATAGAGGATATGCAATGTGTTGTACTTGGGTATGGAATTTATTTCACGAGAGAGATGGGATTTTTTTTTTATATTTTCAAGAGTGCAGAGCATGAGTGAGAATATTAACAAAATACTGTCTTACGAGAGAAATATATTCCAAATGTATCTACAAAACATCGAATTTTCTGTTTATTACATTTTCTTAGATTGTCCTTTTATCTCTGTCTTTTTGGAAGACATTGTCATAGGCTAAAATATGTCATGGTTGATCGGTTGAAACGTCATAGCTAAGTGATGCGAGACTCACTGATGTCGATTTTATAAATATATTTTTTAAAAACTTGGGCAGTTTAAGTCTGTAAGAATGGTGATACACTCCATCTTAAAACAGATCACAAAGAATACTCACAACACCCCTCGTTCTGGAAAGCAAAAACTGAGCGTTTTACCCGCATTTCTCATATTTGTCACACTGTGAAAGGATATCATTTTGATAACCTTTCGCATTGTGACAGGATATCATTTTAATTCAATAAATAATTTACTGTATTTTACTGTTGAAAATGTAATAAAAACATGTAACCATGTTTCGAAGGGAACACTTTACATATCCTGATCTTTTTATGAATGAAAACCTTTCATGAATGCGTAAATCGTATCAAATACGTAACCATGCAATATTAATCATACTGAAAGCCCTTGGTGTTCCTCAACCTTCCAGCTAACTAGGAGATGGATATATTTCTATCAATTTGTGTGGAATCTTTTTTACGTAAAACATCATGGTAAGTGAAAGTAATGGGAGAAAGCATGTGTTACATGAAAAGTACACAAGTGTTTGTTTGCCAAATGTCTCTGCCTGGGAATATTCTCGAGGACATTGGCAAATGTTTTTGGATTCCCTAAAATACCATACTATTGCAGGTACCTCAAACATGCATGCTGTTGAAACGAAAGAGATGATACCTCCAAGTGACGAATCATTAACAGAAGAAAACACTATTCCGGAAAGTATGAACGATCCATCATACACCGATTCTGTAGGCAGTGCAGATAGTCGTACAGCACTACTCAAACATGACAATGCCCTTGATGACACTAACTATTTAAACAAACTTAACCCAGACATCGAGCCATCCTCAAATCACAGCTCTTTTTGGGATGTCAGTGATTTGGGTCACGAAATTGAAGCTAAAATGGCACTCCGAGATATCAGAAGAGAAAGAGAAAAAGAACACGTGTTACAAGAAAGTATAGCCTACATTGATCCCTTAGTATCTCCAAGTCCAGACGTGAACAGACTTCGAAGCATTTGTAGAAATGCAGTTCAGTCACTTAGCCAGGAAGCTGTTTATAGATCGATGTCTATACTTGCCATTGATGAAAAGGGACTTAAAAAGTTAGAGGAAGAAAAATCGCCAGAAGTTGACATAGAGGTTGAAGAAATCAAATATGTCAACAATCACCTAAGCAATCTGATTTTCTTAAGCGTTGGTATATCTCTTGTTTGCACTGCTATTGGGTCACTGCGCAACCTTTTGAGCAGTATGCACCATGAAAGCGGTATAGGAGTGTACTCTCTTGCAGCAAGCTTTGGAGCTTTCACTATATTCAGTCTCATCTCACCATTTGTCGTTCAAAGATTCCGTCCAAAATTCTGCCTTGTTTTTGGTATATTCACACAACTTCTGTACGTTGTTGCAAATTTAGTACCAACATTTTATGTCTTCATACCTGCATCTTTTCTTCAGGGAATGGGAAATAGTCTCTTGTGGAATGCCATGAGTACATACACAAGTTATCTTGCCAGAGCTTCTGCAATTAAAAATGACAAGAAAACAGAGGACGTAGCAAGCAAATATTTTGGTATTTTCTTCTTCTTTTACCAATTTTCATATGTTGCTGGAAATCTCATTTCATCCCTTGTCCTTGTTTTAGTCCCAAGCAATGAAGACGGGTCAGAAAGTACCACAATATCCTACCTCCCCAGCACTTCCATCTTCAACGAATCTCAATATGCATTTGTGAATTATACAAACTTGATTTTAGGAAACCAAGAGAATATATGTGGTGCCAAATTTTGCAATCATTTTAACATGGACCAGTCGGACGTGCATGTAGATCCTGACACCGCTGGTATTCTAATCGGGATCTATGGGATGTGCGTTGTCATTGCTCTTATTGTGTCACATGTTTTGCTTGACCCAATTGCGACATACCATTCTTCTGGATGCACCTTTCAACAAATATTCAAACAAGTTTGTTCTGTCTTCGAGTGTATTTCACACTGGAAATTCCTCCTTGTCACACTTGTTCTGATGTATAGCATGATGCAGGTTGGGTTTGCAGCAGCTGAAATGACAAAGGTACAAAATGATAGTTAAAGGGAAATTGAAATGTATCTTGCATGTATGAAGCTGTGAAAAACATGAATATTTAAATTGCATAGAACCCATTCTGCAACCCAGCGTCTTTTGCAACATGTTCAGAGAATATTCTTTGAGGGAAAATTTTCTCTGGATATGGCACCTACAAGGCTGGTTTGCAGATGGATATTTCTCAGTTTTAGGCAGCTTGTAACATAAATCTTTAAAACTTACAAAAATTTCAAGTTTATATTTTAATCTTTTAAACTCATAAGTAAACATATATAAAACTGGTCCCAAATGAAGGTTAAAAAGGATGAAAGAAATTTATTACATTTCCTTATCTCCTTTAGGCATTTGTCTCCTGTCCACTGGGTATTCATATGGTCGGTTACACTATGATTGGATACGGTGTATGTGGAGGCTTGAGTTCTTGGATAAGTGGGATATTGTGTCAATACGTCGGGAGAGTGGCTCTCATTTCTTCAGGTAGGCTTAGTTTTACAGAATGAGCTTTCAATTGCAATATATAGCATGTCTGCAGACAACTTCTTAAGCAAGTATTGTCTTGCAAATGATGCATACCGGAGATTGTTTTTCTTCCAGCAAGTTTATTTAATGCCTTTTGTTTTCAGAACCCTTTTTCCTTTTTATTGCAGGTGCATGCTGTGCAGCTCCTTATTTGTTTTCGTTGCAGGTCTTTCATGTTGTCCGATTGTATGTACATGAACTTGAGCGTCTCTTTAAAATTAATCTTTAGCGAATCTGAGAAAAGTTCATATACATACATCTGACCATGTTCAGAATGCGGAACTTGTTCACTAAACTTGTCTCATTTTACAGCTCCTTAATCTGTTTAAAGAATTACCTTATCCTTGCAGCTCCCGCTCAATTAGTTAAATTAAAACAGATCCATAACCCATTAGGGTTTCCAGAGAAAGAAGGTTCATTTGACCAATTAAAGATGGACTTCTGGCGATGTTTGTTTGCGGCATTGTTATTTCCTTTTCCATCAAGTGAATTACACATTATATGATGACGTCATGGATTAATGATGCATTTGTCATCAGATATACTCATGGATGATTTTAAAGTTTATTTTTTGGCGCTGAGTGGTGAGTATGCCTTTCCTTGGTTCTCCCCGGTGAAGTTCCGAAATTACATGACATTTCTGAGGCGGCTCCATAAACGTAAACTAGATATGTACAAGTATTGCAAGCCAATGAATCATCTGTAGTCAATTTAATCTACAGTAAAATTACAGATATATTAGTACATATTTAAAGACAAAATCTATTCATTGAAAAATATTGCACCAAAAGCATACAAGTAAAATAAAGAACAGAACAGACTAGTTCTACAGAAATTGTAAATTCATTTAGAACAGCATATATGTAGAGAGAGGAGATTTCTTTACATGAAAAGTAGTAAGTACTGTTGAAAATTGAAAAGAAAACTGAAGAACTCTTAATATTAGTGAAGAATAAGCTTTTTTTATTCTTTCAGTTTGTATCTTACATTGTAAAGGGATTATTTTTTCAGTTTCTTATGAAGTTAAATGCATGTTATGAAACGATTTTATTCTTTAAATATTAATTATAGAAATAATGATAGTGATAAACGTATCAGGTAGGTACACATGAAAGTTATGGATCCGCCTCCTTTGTTCTCAGACCCGTTACCTCTCATAGACCCTGAGAATCGGAACCACCAATTATATTCGCTGAAGATAATATTTTTTTTATTTTCTTTTGACAGCCGCCTGTTTGGGCCTGGCTCTCCTAATCTTTATGGTCCTGTGGGAGCCCAATCCTGAACAAATTGTGTTATTTTTCATTCTTCTGGGAGCCTGGGGGGTTGCTGATGGTGTATGGATCTCACAAGTGAACAGTGCGTATAATGATTCAAAATCATTAAGCTAAAGATAACTTAATTTCTTAAACCACTCCCTACTATATATCTTTTGCTGAAAATTTACATGGCTTCAAAATTGCTATTCAAAGTACATGTAGTTTACAAAGGTATATAAGGAGCCTCTAGTGTTAACCTTTGAACCAGTCTTTGCTTCTTGTTTTCCGAGAAAAAGGTCAAAAATGGGATTGTCTGAAATGTCACTAAAAATTGCAACTTGGTAACTTGATTCTCTAGGGGTATTTTCTTGTTTTCCTAGAAAAATGTTAAGAAGTGGGATTCTCTGAAATATCACTAAAAATACCCGGGTATATCTAGGTAACTTGTTTTTTTAATCCTTACAGATATCGTGAGTGCACTATTTCACGACAAACTTGAGGACGCATTTGCCAGCTTGCGTGTAATACAAGGTTTAGGCGGCACTATTGTCTTCTGTTATTCCAACAGTTTATGTGTGATGGAGAAGATGTACATCCTCGCAGCTGTGTGCATCATAGGTACTGGTCTCTACATTGGAGTGGAGATCTCCGAAAAGAGAAGGATGTCTAAGCACGATGAATCCATCAAATTTAAAGCGGATTCCGCCTGATTTGTTGTTGAAAAAGCTGTGATCTTAATATTTAAAAGAAACAATGTTTCTTTCAGGAGTTTAATTTACTTTATATAATGCATGTCCATGACATTGACTTGTTGACAAAAAGATCTCGGTAGACCTCATTTCTCTGATATATGATGTTTATCAGTTTCCTTTACAAGGATTAAGGAAAAGAATGCATGTTACTCTCCCTGTTGAAGGAGAATCTTGATTGAATATTAGTTAATAATATTGTGAGGCTGACGGAAAGAATGTCGTTTCCATGTAATTTATATAAATGATAATGCTAGAAAGGTTTTCATTACAATGTAATGTACATGTATATTTATATCAATCGTGATGTTAGAAAAGTTTTCATTGCAATGTAATGTTTATTAATATGAATTTATGTTCATTTCCAGGAAGTGAAGGCAAATGATCTAGACTTCCGTAAAATGTAGAAATTCTGTTGAACTGGTTCTGATTGATGAATGCCTGTGGCATTTGTGAGTTGTGAATTGAACTACATGTTATTTATTCTTTATCGAAAACATGCATATTTTTTTAAATCATAAACAAAGAACTATTTGCCAGAGCATAATACATGTCAATCATAATTATACTATTTTTATGGCATTTGTAAATAAAATGATGCAACTATACTTTATTGATTATTCATACTATAATCAAGTCAAACGGTACACAAACATGCAAGTGCATGTTTATATTAATTATTCGATAGATGCAGCAGTTGAAACTGGAAAAGTTTAAAATGTACATGTAAACAAACCATGTACTGGGATATACTCCACTACTGTTCGTATATATATTCACCTATTTCTTTCCAACATTTATTTCGATTCCAACATTTTGTGAAAAGTTCAATATGGGGCAGTTTGATTTTAAAGCAAAATTTAATTCACCACAAACGTCACTGACATCGTAGAAGCAATTATAGGTTAAGAGATCCAGCAAAATTTATTTCATCTACTAGTATGCGTAAATAAAAAAAATGTATTTTGTTCAATGTAACATGTGGTATACCCAAAAGGCACAAGGATGACAACCCCATATTTCATCTGTTTTAGTAATCTGTTTTAAATAATGTTGGATCAGCCCACGTCTAAACAAGAATTTTACTCCTTAAGGTCAGACGATACGTTCCCCAAATATCTCTTTTGTATATCTTAATAATGTATGAAAAATACACAAAATTTTTAATTACTTTCTGACTTCTAAACCGGTTTCTAATTGTTTTTAAACACTGAAAATGTAATTTTGGCACACTAAGTTTTTTTTTCCCTAACGGATTATATAAGAAACTTCATCGGTATCTTGCATAAATGCCTGGTAAGGTACCTAAATTTTTTGTGAGTAAACATGTTAAAGTAGTAATTCTTGAATGAAAAAATATTAGAAAAATTTCTTATATTATTGAGGAAAATCTCGTCTGTCCTTAATTAGGGAGAAAATGAACTGAGAAAAAGAAAGTATTGGTAAAAATCTTACTCAATGTCGAATATAGCTTTTCAAAACTTGCAAAAATACTGTGGAAGCTACATCATAAATATTAAACAAAAGAGGTGCCTATTTCTTAGGATTATTGTAAAACCGAATTATCGCTCTTATTTATTTTACCTTAGCTTACTCTTTTAATGACAGTGGTCTTCTTAAACTATAAAACTTGCACTAACATCACGGTGGACTTAAGAATAGTTTTAAATCGGGTATATATTTTTTTGTCTATGATTGTGTTTTCAACAGAAATTCATTTTAATATCATGCATTTTTAAAAGAAATTTTGAGTCTGTCAAAATTGCTCAAAATCAAAATTAAACACATGGAGAGAATATACTTTACTGGTATGCTCATATTTTTTTTTACTTGCGGGGTGTGAATGATTTATCAACAGGTTAACTATTCATTTCAGTGTAGTGCCATTTAAGTTATTAAACATACAATCCCTAACAAAAAACACTATAGTTAACTAACTATAATAGTTAACTATAGTTTACTATACATAACAATAGTAAATTATATTTCACTATAGTGAATCAAAGTGTCAAAGTTATCACTATAGTAGATCAAAGTTTTCACTGAAGTGTCAAAGTGTTCACTATACGAGGGTCATTCAAAAAGTTCGTAGACTTTTGTCATAACTTTTTTATTTTACGTCATATTTAAACCAAAATTGGTACATATATTTTAACAACAGATTCAAATATTTTGAGCAAAGAAATTGGAATATATCTTGATGTTTGTCAAAATTATCAAAGATTTAAGACAGCAAAAATGGGGTCACGGAGCATGGTCAAAATTGAGTTATTGACTGATTATTCACTTTTCATATATATAGCCATACCTCTTTAAAATTGTCCTTAAATGAAACAAAATTTACATACTTATATTTACTATTGTTTCATTTCTTCAAAAGCAAAAAGTTCATGTAATAGATTGCTTTGTTTAAAAGATATCCATTTCTATAGACAGATAGTCTTGATTTAAAAAAGCAAAAAATCATGACGTTGAAGGACGTCACGGAGCAGCGAGTAGCAATATAATTTTGTTTTGCATTTGGAAACTTTTAAAACAAACTCCGAAAATGCTGGAGAGACCAGGAAAAATACATAAAATGAGCCGTGTATTTGTTTATAATGGATCAGACAATTTTTGAGGGGTAAAGACTTTAAATTGGGCGATGGGCGTTCTGCAAAAAAACAGATTATAGTTCAAAATCTTTTCAAAAGAGTTAGTAACGTCATGAAACGTGATGTGCACTTCACTGTTGCGGAACCTGTAAGAGCAGAGTTACATGGTAAAAGATTTGGAAACATTGACAATCTTATTTAAATTATACTCAATTTATTGATACAAATGTAGCATACTAGGTGTCAAGTGTTGTGGAAACGTTTTAATGAATGAGGAATAGGATACAAACCATGTATAAAATGAAAAGGCACTGTGAGTTTGAGAAATGTTCTTTAACGTTGTTTTTGACTTTACACTGTTTTTGACCGTGCTCCGTGGCGACAAAACATGTTACATTTAAAATTGTCTAGTATGAGTTCCGTTTAATCAAATAGAATGATACTTCAGAAATCTATAAAATATATCTTTTTACATTTAAAAATGTACTGATATTAAGATTTGTAAAAAATAATGTGATGATAAGGAACATTGTCTACGTATTTTTTGAATGACCCTCGTAGTAAATCAAAGTTTTCAAAGTGATCACTATAGTGTCAAAATTATCACTATAGTAAATCAAAGTTTTCAAAGTTATCACCATAGTAAATCAAAGGTTTTTTCCATAGTAAATCAAAGTTTCCATAGTGATCATCATGGTAAATCAAAGTTTTTATAGTTATTACTATAGCAAATCAAAGTGTCAAAGTTATCACTACATAGTAAATCAAAGTGTCAAAGTGTTCACTATAGTAAATCAAAGTGTTCACTATAGTAAGTGAAAGTTTCCCTAGTTTCAAAGTGTTCACTATAGTTAACTATAGTAAACTATAGATAACTAATAGTATTTTTGGTAAGAGATGAAACTGAGGGGTGGGAGGGGGTGTTACAGCAAGAAATCAACATATGAAATAATTTATTTTAGATAAACTTACCTAAGTCGTCAAATAAATGTGCAATATGATTTTGGTGCCAGTTGAAGCCACAAGTCATGGTATATAGTCGATTGTTATCCTTTCGTTTTGAGGTCATCATAAACCAGTAATTCCCGTACGCGTTTTCCTCTAAATGTACACAAGCTCCATTGTACCTGTGCCTTGTTTAGAAAGAAAACAAAAAAGTCATTTTTGTTATTTACTAAAAAAATATATAGGTATGTATCAATTGCACAGGAGAGTGTAATTATACGACTATGGGCTCTCTTATGTAAGTATTTCAAATAATAAAATCATTACTAGGCTGAAAATAAAGAATGTGTAAAATTTATTTTAAAAGAGGGAGACTCGGAAAAAAGGGGGTAAAACGGGTCTTAATTCCACATTCCTAACAGTTATCTCCCGTTGTCGGCGTAACGCTCATTTTCCCCACTTTGTCCTTTGTAAGTTACCTGTTCATATTTTTAATCTTCACACGTTAAATATCGGACGATTTCGGTCTGTACCTTCATTACCATAGTATGGGGCAACATCAAAAACCTAATGAACATATTCATACAGATTTTATTTCTAAGATACTGACCCATAAAGTTGGTAAGGTTATACACTTACGCTAGTTGACCCCGGATTCACCCCGCAAAGGGGAATAACTTTCGTAAATGTGAAAGTCGTCTATTTTTATTTCTAATTTGCGATGGCTGCAAAAGGACATATATACAGCTTTCGTAGCTTACTACTAGGGCGCCACATGTTATTAAAACATTTCGTGGGAACGATTTTTTTTTTATTTCAGTGGAACAAATTTAATCTCGTGGGAAGGAATTTTATTTCTTAGGAATGAGTTTTTCATTCTCGAGGGAACAAATTTTATTTCGTGGGAACGAATTTAATTTCTTGGAAACTAATTTTTATTTCATGGGAACGAATTTTCATATCGTGGGAATGATTTTCTATTTTGTGGGAACGAATAAAAAAACAACTCATGTATATAATTCGTGAAAAGGAATTTTTATTCCATGGGGACGATTTTAATTTCGTGAGAGCGGATTTTTTTTATTTGAAGCATGTGCCCTATAGCGGCCAAATTGGTCCGAAACCTTTTTGCAGTCAGAATGTGTGGTCCAATAATTATGCCTCCCTTCGAAGAAGGGGGAGGGGGCATATTGCTTTGCTGCTGTCCGTCGGTCGGTCTGTCGGTCAATTTAGTTTCCGTTCATTTTCTTCACAACCGTTGCACATACTGAAATGAAATTTGGTATACAGATTTATCAACTGAATGTCTAGAGCAAGTTCTGTTTTGGATACGATTGCGCCAAGTTTTGAAAGAGTTATGCCCCTTGGACTTAGAAAAATTCCAATTATTTGCAGTTTCCGTTCATTTTCTTTGCAAAGGTTGCACATACTGAAATGAATTTTGGTATACAGATTTTCAGCTGAATATCTAGGTTCAGTTCTGTTTTGGGTAGGATCGCGACATTTTTTAAAGAGTTATGCCCCCTTCGACTTAGAAAAATTCCACTTATTTGCAGTTTCCGTTCATTTTTTTGCAGAGATTGCACATATTGAAATGAAATTTGGTATGCAGATTTATCAACTGAATGTCTGGATCATGTTCTTTTTTGGATACGATCGCGCCAATTTTTGAAAGAGTTATGCCCCTCGGACTTGGAAAAATTCCAATTTGGGGGAGGCGGCATAAGTGTTTTACAAACATCTTGTTTTTAGCTCACCTGAGCCGAAGGCTCAAGTGAGCTTTTCTGATCACATTTTGTCTGTAGTCCGTCTGTCCGTCCGTCTGTCTGTCTGTAAACTTTTCACATTTTCGACTTCTTCTCAAGAACCGCTGGCCCAATTTCAACCAAACTTGCCACAAAGCATCCTTGGGTAAAGGGGATTCAAGTTTGTTCAAATGAAGGGCCATGCCCTCATTCAAGGGGAGATCATTGGGAATAAATAAAAATTTGGTGGCATGTTTTACAAATCTTCTTCTCAAGAACCACTGTGCCAGAAAAGATGACATTTATGGGAAAACATCCTCAGGTAGTGTAGATTCAAATTTGTTCAAATCATGACCCCCGGGGGTAGGGCGGGGCCACAATGGCCGACCAAAGTTTTACATAGAAATATATAGGAAAATTCTTTAAAAATCTTCTTCTCAAGAACCACTGTGCCCAGAAAGATGAAACTTATATGGAAGCATCCTCAGGTAGTGTAGATTTAAAGTTGTTCAAATCATGACCCCCGGGGGTAGGGCGGGGCCACAATGGCCGACCAAAGTTTTACATAGAAATATATAGGAAAATTCTTTAAAATTCTTCTTCTCAAGAACCACTGTGCCAGGAAAGATGAAACTTATATGGAAGCATCCTCAGGTAGTGTAGATTCAAAGTTGTTCAAATCATGACCCCCGGGGATAGGGCGGGGCCACAATGGCCGACCAAAGTTTTACATAGAAATATATAGGAAAATTCTTTAAAAATCTTCTCAAAAATTGCAAAGCCATAATTGATCATATTTATATGGAAGCATCCTCAGGTAGTGTAGATTCATATTTGTTCAAATCATGACCCCCGTGAGTAGGACGGGGCCAAAATGGCCGACCAAAGTTTTTCATAGAAATATATAGAAACATTCTTTAAAAACCTTCTTCTCAAGAATAGCAAAGCCATGATTGGTCATGGGACTACTTTTGGATTCAGACTTTAATAATAAACCAATTTCTACTTTTTCCTAGCCACAGTGCTCATGCAGGTGAGCGATGTGGCCCATGGGCCTCCTGTTTGTGATTTTGAGTCATGCTAACTGACCTGAATACTTAGGCTAGTAGTCCTTGATATAACTCGAGTGACATACCTTAAATGGACTCTACTTATTTGTTCATTGATGATTGTTGACCATGCCCCCCCCAAACCTTTTTCTTCATTTTTTTTTAAATGTACGTGTACTTTCAGACACTCTTCTACTGACTAGTACACAAATAGATATTGAACACATTTATAATCTCTAGAACCATTTGAGCCATTGCAATGAAATTTTACATAACGCCTTCAAAGTTCAAGGACGATTCTGTCTGTGTGTACTTCATTTTTCAAGAAGATTTTGAGCTGATTGGCATGGCCCCGTTTGTTTTATTAGTATTTATAGTATTACATGTCGCTATTTTTAGCGCAGGGGCATGAGGAGAGTTATTGCGTTCATTCGGCGGACTTTTTTCTTATTACATCTATTAGAACTGTTTAATAAAGGCTAAATAAATGGACATGAAAACATGAATATATACTGACTTCAGTTCTGCATATACTTCACTCAGTACAGCTTCAAATTTTTTTCTTTTTTTTAAAAATACTTTTTTTTTTTTACTAAATGATAGTATTCAGCATGTGAAATGAAAAATTTATGAGGTTATAAAATCATCATTACAGTGTGATAAATATTCCATATGAAAATCTTCTATACATATAATAAAGAATAAGCAATCAAATTTTTATATGCATATTGACATACATGTATTTTATTTTTGTATACATGTATACATTTAATAATTCTACAAATTGTCAGGGGGAGCCGACTTTTTCCCTAAGCGGGGGACACGAATTCTCTGGCATATGGTACTTTCAACTCTTCTACTGACTAGTATACAAATAGATAGGCCTATTGAACACATTTATAATCTCTATCGCCTTCGACGATTATTTTTTTCAGTCAGATTGGCATAGGCTAAGTTGTTGTTTTGGTTTTTTTTTTGACTTTTCATGGCATTGGACTTTCAAGAACGCTGTCGCAGACTGCCATGGCTAGTTCTATCAACTCTCCATTTCTGAGAAACACATACATAGTATATCGTAAAGTGAGATTATTCTGATAAATCTAATCTAAGTTTTTTCTTGAGCTTTCATATTACCTTAGAAAATAAAAGGTGCATTCTTTTTTAGGCCTTATATTGACAAGGCCTAGCTGCATTCTTTCTTGTCGCAGACGACAAAACGCACGAGGTCATGTGACTTGTCAAGCGTTTGCACACCCCTTTGCCTTAAGAGGGATAACTCTTATATTAAAAATTTGCGCAAAACGGGAATCAAGATGCGATAAAATTGGTAAATATGTTTAAGTGATAGTCTGTATCAGGGTTAGTAAATAGAGAAAAGGTGAACCTATCGGAGGAGAATAAGAAAATAAAATAAATTAATTAATTAAACCAATAAAAATTAATACTGTAGTATGCGCATTTCAAGTTCTGATTTTTGATTTATTTATTCTTTACTTGAAAACAAAATAGAAATGTATACTATTTACTTAACGAATAATGTATGGCGATGTCCAAATTGTTGTTCAGAATTAACATGTATATTTCTTTTGTGAAATTGAGAAATTAATAAGCAAACAATGTTGTACTGAAATGAAATACCAGTAGCCTAGTCTACAATTTTGCTGGTTAATTTTCTCGGCATTTGGTGATTCGATCTCTATGTTGATGGATTGTTTTAATAGTATTAAAACGAACTATCAATTTCCATGTTATGCAAAGCAAAGAAATACTCTAGCGTAGACCTGCAACACCCTGTATCCCTAAATCTTTTGTTATTTGGTGCTAGTAATATGAAATTGTTTGATTGTGTTCATAAATATATTTCACAAACCAAGAGGTTTCATAAATGATATGAAATTATGAAATATTTTACATGTTCTTGTTTAAATCAAATAAACATTCATTGTATTTTAGATAAATTGCTTTCACTCCCATTTTTCTCTCATTTTCACATAAACCGGTATTCATTTTATTTTTTTTCTTCACTCTTTTTTCCCGTTTTCTTCTAAATTCCATTCAATTTTGTGTTAGTTAGCAATAACTTATTAGTGATATATATGGATACACCTGTATAATGTGTATTAATTAACTTTGTACCTGTGGGTTTTTATTATACCGTATAAGGCCATTTTTTTAAACGTGAGAAAAAGTACAATCTGCTTGCATAGAACGAGATATAGATGTGTTTGATGGGAAAATTATATATTTTTGAGAATTTATACACTCTTGCATTTTTTTTAATTAAAAGGGGGTGTGGGGTGAATATCCATTCTTCGGGTGCCTGTGGGCTAATTGAAAGTGGGGGGGGGGGGGGGGGGGGGGGGGGGGAGCTAACCCAGCAAAAAAAGTAATCCCCAATTTTCAATGCCTCTTATGTACAGAATTGCAAAAACAGTGGGGGGCTAAGCCCCCCCCCTCCCCGGTTCCGACGCCTATGCAATAGAGAACAGTAGGAACTAGTGCTAATTGTAACGGGGACCGTTACAGATGTTCCCCAAACGCTCCCCAACTCCCTTTTGGTGCCATATTCCCTGTTATCTCTATTAAATAAGAAATACTTTATGGAATTTAGACTTAATCAAGGTCTTCCAAGAAAAATACAAAATATATTTAAAAAAATAGGCATTGCACGCGTGTTCATGTGCGTAACGACCATATTATCTTGTCTACACTATCTTAAATTTTAATAATATCAAAGCATTTAATCCAAAAGTATTAAAAAATGCACTCATTCGAGTGTATTTTTTATTTTACTCATTTCAGGTGCACGCACGTGCAAGCACGTGCATAATGACTACACCTTCTTTTAGAAGTCCCTTTTATTTATCCAAGTTCTAAATCTCATCCTGTTTGGTTGAAAAACAAGAGAGTTATGGCCATTTGAAGTTTCAGCCAATCAGATTGCAGCACACGTGCATGCGCGTGATTTCATGAATATTTTCTAAATCATATTTTAGGATATCGTAATGCATGACTATGTTTTAAATTTCAAAGCATTTCGTCAAAAAACAAAGGAGATATAGCCATTTAAAGTTTTAGCCAATCAGATTACAGCACGTGCGCATGCGCATGCTTTTATTAAAATTTTAATATACCATGCTGTAGATCTTCATAATGTAGGACCATGTTCAAAATTTCAAAAGAGTATGACAAGAAACAAGAAAGATATTGAGATTTTAGTTTCAGCCAATCAGAGCAAAGCGCACGTGCATGCGCGTGAGATCTTGCTATTTTGACCATGCCATCTTGTCTATACTACTAATGTATCCTTACATTATAAGTTTCAAAGCATTTTATCAAAAAATAGAAAAGTTCCGACTATATCTATTATATTGGTTATTTCAAGTGTTGCACGTGCGCGCTCTTGCAAGCACGTGCGCGCAAAATGACCTTGATTCCGCAAATATGCATAACATGTCTACTTACCCTAAAAAGGTTTTACCTACCTCGGACGAACAGTTTACAAGATCATTCCCGGACAAAAAAGTACCCAGGAAGAAGAAGAAGAAAAATAATAATAATAATAATAAGAAACAGAGTAAAAACAATATGTTCCCCAACTTCGTTTGGGGAACATAATAATAGTAGGAATATTTGGCATAAGAAGGGGGTCATCAGGCGACGTAGTGTCCATTAAAAAAGTTAATAATCAACTCATTTCTTTCCAACTCTGTTTTCAATTATTAAGATCAGACGATATGTTCCTCAAAATCTAATCTGTTTTGTATAGTTTTATTTATATGTATGATAAATATTCAAAATTTTCAACTGAATTACATTCTGACTTCTAAACCAGTTTCTTATCGTCTTCAAAAAATATTGAAACAATATAAAATTTTATTTTGGAAAATTAGGTTTTTTTTCGCCCAAAAGATTATATAAGAAACATTACCTTTGTTATCTTGCACAAATGCCTTGTAAGGTACCTCCATTTTTTGTTTGAGTAAACATATTACAGTAGTAATACTTGAATGACAAAATCTTAGAAAAAAATTATATACTGTTAAGATACGTCGTTAAGTTATTGAAGTATAAAACCCTTTCCACAACATTATTACTTGTCTCTATAATAAGATTATGAAAATAATCTATGAAAATAAATAATATTTAAAATAAAATCCTCTCCTACAAAAATTACTTATGCTATAATAAATAAGAAATTTTTGATATCATAATATCATGTGTAGAAATCTTTAAAACATCGAGTGACTGTGCCAAGTACGTGGTTCTTCCATGACAGATTCTATTACTGAACATGTACTTTTGCTCTGTAACTACAACTACTTTGTGCTTTTCCTGTCGGTTTAACACATTATCATTTATATTCCCTTCAAATAAAAACCTGCTAATTACCTGTATAAAGAAAATATCAAATTACAAGTAACAAAGAAAGATTTGTTTAAAATATGTTTATTGACATCTGATGGTACAAAATTCAGGTAAAGAATAATGTAATGTTAATTAACATAACCATAATTAATATTTTCATTTTTTCTACATATCCACAATTTTACAAAGAGAAATTAGATGCTTCTGAATATAACTGTTTTATTGTATCTTTTAGGTTAAAGGTTCCGCATTCTGGAAAATTTTCACAAAATACTAGTAATAATTTTGTCTTATTCATTAATTGGTCTCAATTGGAAAATTAAAAGTTTGACCAGGACTATATATATTAAGAATATATAGGTCACTACTGGTTTGATTATTTCAACAAAATATAAATAGCCCTTACCAAGCAAAACTTTCTTTTTAGTTTAAGAATAGACAAAATTTATTTCATTAAAATATTCCAGTATACTCCATGGCAGAAGAAAATTTCCTCTCTAGCACAAAAAATGAAGTGAATGTTAAAAATGGTTTTCTCAGAAAATATATAATAATCAGCAACAAGTATACGTAACATAAGAGCTTGTGTCTGTAGCCTGAGACAAAGAGTTTTATAAACCCTATAAACATCACGTATATAATAAAAAATATGGGAGCATAAATGAGTTCACCCAGGAAAATATTCATATAAAAAAGAAACTACATTATAACTGATGTTAATATAAATTTTATATTAGTTAATAAACATTTATTGGAAACAAAAGCTGAAGCAAGGGGTCTCAAAGAGGGGTAACTCTTTAATACATAATTCTCCTACAATGATGAGCATGTCAGACAGATGATCTTACAAAGAACAAATTGGTCATTGGTTTCTCGTTTAATTCATCTAGATAATGGAGGTCAATTAACGAAACAATTGATCTACAGTATGTATTTCATATGAGTAAATGTGAAGTTTTTGTAGCCTATAAGCCAAAAATGATTTTTTTTTTCAATTGCTGCATATTGAACTCCTTTAAAACACTTGAAAAAGTATTGTCATGATTAGATTACAATGGAGGTTAATATACAAATTACATTTTGTATGAGCAAATTTGAAGCTTTTGAAGACTAAACGTCTACTGTTCATTAAGTAAAAAAAGTTGTTTGTTTGTTTGTTTTTACTGTTGTTGCTGCATACTAGTATCATAAATTATTCAGAAAACTTGCAAAGAATTTGTCATGTACAGAAAAAAATGTACTAAAAATGTAATCAAACATCAACTATATAATTCTGTCAGACTTTTACACAAAACTAATAATTCAGAATTTACATTCAAAGATGACAAAAACATTTCTTCAAAAAAATCTAAATACATGTATTAATGCCACTTTGGACTACTTCTAAGTTTTAAATCTCTATTCAACATGCTTAAAACTTCTGCGCTCTTCTCACAGTTTATGATATCAATAAAAATTCACATATTTTTCATTTTATTCCTAAATAAAATTTACCATTGCTGAAAAAAAATACTGTAAAAATAATTTAAAACTTTTAAGTACATGTACATATGCATAACAGTTTACCTATACATTAACATTCTGCCATTTGTTGTCAGTATTTCACTAACTTTAATATTAGATTTGTTCATCTTCTATTTGGCTAATTGATCATTGCCCATGAACAAAATAAATTCCCTGATAAAAATGTTTTTTTTTCCAAACTTCTTAATCTACTACTTGACAGTTGAACTTACATACACAGTGCTGTATGTCCCTATTCCTGTATCCAAATACAAATGTACAACTACTTTTGTCTCAGGTTACTCTAGGAGTCTAAACTTAAAATGTACTATGCTCAATTTCTTATGCAAAATTATACTTCCTCATCTTCACTACCTTAAGTTTTGCAATATTTTCTCTAAGCAAACCCTTGAATTGTCAAAAGTTGCTATTTAAAAGTCGGGCTAGAAAGAGACTATTTCATTTGTTCATGACCTTGCAATGGGAACCAATCAGAAAATGGCTTTCTTATCCAAATGGTTAAATTTGTGAGAACAAAACTGACTTTTCCATTAAAGGGAAAGTATTGTGACCAAATATTGGAGACCAGTTCACCTCACAATCACACAAAGAATGTGATAGGCTATGAACCAGCAGGTAACAATAGAATGTCAAAATAGGTATGTCATTTATGTTTTAATAAACTAAACAAAATGTCAAAACTAGACTTCAATCTAGAAAATAAACAAAATCATATGAGCAAAGAACAAAATTTAAAAAGTGAACTTCTAATATATCTAGAGTCTATATTGAACATTTCTTAGGGGGGATAATCTCATTGGTTAGTTTATTACATATTGTATTAAACCATTTACATCAAGTTTAACCACAAGCCTGACATTTAAATAACAACATTTTTTAAGGGTTTGGGTAGAGTAATGATATCACTAAGTCTTGACATTGTGAAGAATCTTATTGTGACCTATGCAGGTGGTATATGTATCATTGGTGAAGTTCACACAAATGAGGGAAATTTTTTTTTATACAATATGTTTTCAAAGTTCAAATGCTAGCTATAGACAAATACATGTATGTACACACAGCAGTTCTCACTCATTTAAGAAAAATGCTTACAACTTTAGATTTTTTAAAAAGCCACTGGATTCAGCATTTTGGCATCATGACAAATACAAAATCTGACAAGTCTAACAATTAAAATCAGAAAGGAGAATGGTTCTTCAGATTTCTGTACAATTAATACATTCATTAACAATATTTACATACAGGTATGTCATACAATTTCATGCCTAACAAAACCTACTCCTGTACAATTTTACAGTTTAACAAAATCTAGCACTATCATGTATACTGGATAGTTATTATATGTACATATTTTATATTCAATAATTAGTCATTGTAGAAAAAACCACTGTGACATTTACTTCATGGTAAGGCAACAGCAGCTGGTTTTGTTAATCTCATCCAAAATATTCCTCATCAACAATTCATAAAATGTCACTAAAGCTATGAAATTATTATAATCGGTGACACCCATATAACACAATACGGGTATTGGTATAGAAAATACAATTAATAGATACAGAATTCAAAGACATCTAAATAACAATCATGCACCACCTTCATATTACGAGTCACTGCAAAATTTGACATCAATGCACAACATATCACAAAATTCTGGTAAATACAAATAAAACATGAACAAAAAAGATAACTCAGCATTCTTAAAACTTTAGCATATGCAGAGGTCATTGCTATGGCAACAGTGTATCACAGGTCAGATGGTAAGGATGAAAGGGCACAAGTTCGAGGTCAACAATTGTTGTCCATCTTCAGCTATTTGAGCTCCTGCTATATACAATGGGTCGGTTACTGGCAAATCTGAAGACATAAAATAAACAATTTCATAACAGTTGAAAACAAACTTGCTATTGTTTCCAGCCTAGACAATTTAATAGATACACATATTTAAATTCCATAAAAATGACAATAAAAAATTTCTTATATTTCTTTTCATTAAATTAATAAAATATATTCAAAAAATCAAGATAAGTGATTCTTAAACATCTTTTCATTTTTTTAAACTTATAATATAAGAATACAGAAAATATTTTAAGTCTTTTTTTCCTGAAAAGAAATGGGAAAAGCATCGTTATATATGGTTGGTTATGAAGCAAGATGGAAGTTACTGGCCATTACTGTAAGAAAAAAAAAGAGCAAGAGGGATTACCAGTGAGGTGTGAAGAGAAACGAGACTTCAAGCCAGATACTGTAAAACTGGTCAAATAAGCTTACTCTCTGATCACATATAGGTTAATTCACAGTCTATGGAATCTAACTCAATATTGTGAAAGTTGCAGAAGCTAGGTAATAATTATAATTTATATTAACTCTATACTCTCAGATCTGGGTACAAATGAAATGTGTCAAGAGCGTAAGTGCATAGATGAAGGTGCATATTTAATTCGAATATTACCTGCCATTCACAAATTTGCTTTCACTGATACTTTGTTCTATAAATGAATGAAAGCTGGAATAGTTGGAAACAGAAAAAAAACATGACTTTGTCCTGATAATTTTGTATAGACAAATGTGTGAGCTGAAAAATTTTCTCCAGCAGATTTTTTTTTACTTTGATTCTGAACAGACTCTGATTATTGAAATGGGAAGGGAAACACTCTATATTATATTTACATTTAGTGTAATTTTCCTCATGAAATCCATTAGAAATCCACGACGTTTAAATTTCTATAACACATGCGAAACCTTGTCACCGCGCGTTAGAATACAAAGTAGGAACTATATGCATTTTCAATACTCTAAGAACACTAAAATGTAAAATGTTCTATTTCAATTTAATGAAAAACTTTAACCCTGAAAAATTAACGTAAAAATTAAGGTAATGTGCGTTAATAATTAATTTGTCACTTTTTTCCTCGCAATGTTTGTTTGAGTCATTTAACTTTGCAACGTCATCTAACGTCATTTGACGTCACAAACAGCTCTTACATCTATTAACCACGACAGTTTTGAAGGGCGC
The DNA here is from genome assembly GCF_032062105.1 of Saccostrea cuccullata. NCBI lineage: Eukaryota > Metazoa > Mollusca > Bivalvia > Ostreida > Ostreidae > Saccostrea > Saccostrea cuccullata. The sequence continues at coordinate 124,628 of NW_026930817.1, forward strand.
TAAATTCACATTTGAGATTAACGAAATAAGCAATTATGAAGAAGGAAAATTAGGGAATGTAAATATAAGCATTGAATTCATATTTTGGGATGTCTTCGGTCCTATAACACACCTGGCCGTGCCGACAAATTATCATACCGCGCTAAGCACTATTTATTTTGTCGGCACGGCCAGGTGTGTTATAGGACCGAAGACATCCCAAAATATGAATTCAATGCTTAAATAAACCCCTCCCCCCTATAAAAACCCACATACATACATTTTACAATTATTGATCAAATTGTGATCCATAGTCCTATTATATTTTTATGAAGTTTCAATTAATTCCCTAGCCTATCTTTTTTATATAAGAGGCAGCAGTGACACTATTCCCTTCAATTAATTCCTAAAAATAAATGTCTTATGGTCACAATGGACCAAATAGATGCATGCACAAAAGACATACTGTATGTATTGTCTGAATTAATTTGCTTCATTAAACAAAATTTTTTAAACCTAGACAGAAACTCTATAAATTAAGCTAGCAGGGTAAAATGCTTCTTAATTGTTTTTTTTTCATCAGTTAATCAGTACACGTGTAAGATGTTTTTCATCTTGAGCATTCTTCAAAGTAGCACAGAACATGTTAGGAGGCTTTACAAGCAAAGTAGTGATAATGTAGTTGAACTGTCCAGAAAAAAAGGAACAGTTTCAACTTAGAAATTCTAACTCACGATGAAAAAGCCATCTAAAAGTGGGACCTGAAAGTGTACATCAAACGTAAAACTACTATGGCACACACTGTTTTACATGCTCTTTGACAATACCAAATTAAATGAAATGATTATCTTCTACACAATATTCTTTTTATCACTGTCCTTGCCCTAGACAAACCTGTATTTTCCTGATCAATTTTTTTTTAAAGATATTAACGATGCATCAAGACACCACACAATCTCATCAAGGGACTTAATTCCAAATTGTACTTAAAAGTAAAACAAGTGTCTAGTTGTATTCATTCTGAAATAAGGTATCTGGGGTTTCTTATATCTGTACATGCACATTTTTCAATGGGGCTACAAGCTTTTTTTCTTCAGCCAAAAACCACATTGTCTTCAGTGTATATACATGTATATCCAGATTACAGGTATTCTGTATATTATAACCATATACACCATCTTCAGTTGCAGTGAAGTAAAAGCACTAAAATATAGCTGGTGAACATAAACCACCTTCTAACTTGTATAAAACTATAAAGCTCTTCATTATAAATGTTTGTAATGGGTGCAAAATTTGGCTTCATCTCAACATGCTGATAAAACCTGTACAGATATTTATGTATAACTGATAAAATGCTCCCTTTTAATAAGCTGACACTTACCCTATCTGACTACTTTTTAATGCTAAAAATTTTAGCAAACCATTTTAATAGCAGTTTTCAAAACACTTAGGAAATATTACATTTATTTTAAGTTAATTTAGCCAAAATTTTATTTAGTGAATGTAATGTTCAGTTTTACTTTCTTATGGATATTATGTTAGACTTAAAATAAAACAATCATGCAACAATTATTTGGTAACAAAATAAAAATGAAAAAAAAATCAGTTTATATCATGCATAAAAAAATCCATTCTAGGCATAAAATATGGCTCTCGAGATTCAATTTCTGAAGGGGAAAATTTTTAAATTAAATATTAATACAAAAAAATAGGGATTTATAAAAATCCCCAGTATACTCAACATCACATTTAAATGGACTCGGAATATAATTTTCGGATAATTTGTAATTAAATGATTTAGAAATTTTGAAACAATCAATCCTAAGAGCCCTAGCATTGACAATAAAAAATAAACCTATCACATTTCATTCAACCAATCAGATTGCTCCTTACTTTCTCTGCCTCCTTTCCGCACTCTTCTGTATTAGGTTCTGCTCTGTCTCCCTCAGGTCTTCTTGCAGTCGGTTAGCACGATCAAACTGCCCCACTCTCATCAGCTCATTTATGTTAGTTTGCAAGTCTTCCTTTTTGTCCCTAAGATCTTGTATGCATGAGTAGATTTCACTATCATCAGACTCCTATAAAAAATAATCTCAAGATTATGAATATATTGAGTTTTTCATCCTAGAAGTAGGCATGTCAATAATTTAAAGATATATCTAAGTATCCTGTACATTTTAAAATTTTTTGAGAACATCTGGGAAATCCAGAAAGACATCAGCTCAATCCTGTACAACAGTTACATTTTACTCCACTACATACACTTATCTACAAGCATAGCAGACCTTTGGATTTCTCTTGTCCACATGGATCAGTAAAGCTGCCATCTCCATTTCCTCAGAGAAACCATTCTTCAGAGGCACACTACGATAACCTGTTAATTCAAACATACTCTTAAAGTCAATAAAAAATTGCAGCAAAGGTAAGTCATACATTTATCATATGCTAAAAATATTAGGGATGTCAACGAGTACCCGGTTAACCGGGTACTCGATCGAACGTCCGAGTATCGAATACTAAAATCAGTACTCGGTTACTCGGATGTATATTTCTGAATATTTCTTAGCTTATTTATTAATCCATGAAACAATCTGTTTTAAAACGTAAAATGCTCATTGCACTTGTACATACAGTAATTAGGGTTCCCACACCTCTAAATGACCGTTATCGCCTTTGGCAGTGTTTATATAGTAATTATCGTGACCAAGCACCTGTTACCTGGCTTTTCTCATCTTTGGCTGTCTTTCACCCTTATTTTTGATTTGCTTTAATTACTTGTTTTCACTGAACATCGTTTAAGGTCTATTATGTTTAAATAAATTAGATAATTTTGTCAATTCTCCGAGAAGCCGTAAGTTCTCGAAAAAGAGACAGATGATATTACACGTGCGTTTGTTGATATGGTTGTGTTTGATTACACACCAATACAAATGGTTGAAGGCAAAGACTTTTAAAAACTGATGCTACAAAATACCGTCCCGTAATACTATAAAATATTGGAGTGAAAAAGTGTGCGAAAATCGTAAATCCGCTCTGTTATGAGAAATCAAGTTCAAGTTCTACTTGATACTGTACATAGCTGCAACAAAGAGTTACAATTATGAAACGAGTATTTTTTTTTAAACAAAGACAGTGTGAACCACTAATGATTTTATTTCTTGTGTTTATCTGATATTAAAAAAACGTTATATTAAATTTCGTCGGGCACGAAGTGCTTATCATTGTTACAACAGAAATACATTTACGGGTAAACCTCCTATCAAAGCATGTGTTTTTATTTCTACAAGTCGAAGAGTTTGTACAATGTTTTACAGTCAGCAATTTATTTGTTCATTTTTATTTACACTTTTTACCGAGTACCCGGGTACTCGATCGGAAAAACGTCCGAGTAACCGAATACTAAAAATTGACCGATTTGACATCCCTAAAAAATATATATATAATATTGGGCTTAAGAAAAGCTGAATGTCTGTTTATAAAATGAATTTAGTATCAAAACATGAAGAAAAACTTTCTCTTTTCTGACAAATTTTAATTTTTTAAAAAATTTAATTTTGTTTTAAATGCAGTGTTATCAAAGTCCCACAATGACTGTCAACTGTCTGATGTACAGTGGATGGCTCACCAGACTTGAGACAAACCACGGGGTAGGTGGCCTGTCCTACAAAGTTAGGCTCCCCAAATGTGTCCTCATCATACACCACAAATCTGATCAGAGCCATTTCTGGACAAATCAAATCAAATATTCCACTATTCTGGTCCTTCCAGATAGGGTTAAGTCCATTGGGTGGGCCTGAAAACAGAATAACACTTTAAAACTACTTTTTAAACAAATATATGACTTTTCTCAAGTGATAAAATATCCTTCTTGAAATTTAGAGTAAGTTACATATAAATTTGTCTCATTTAAAAATTTACATGTCCTCCTTACTTATAGTGTTGGTCTTGAATTTACTCTTGTCATATTCAAGTCCAGCAATCTCTATTTCCACAAATGGACTGATGATTCCTTTTCCTGATTTGACAAGATGTCTGGCACCAATAATCTTTAGTAAAGGCAACATGTTAATATAAATATGCATCATTCTACACCTGCATCAGGTTTTAATTTTTACAAGGAAAATTTTCAAACTATATTTTAAAATTAAAAAAAATTCATCTCCTATTTTAGCAACAGTGCTTTTATCCTTCTTTAAAGCTGAACACTACTCGTTAATAGGCATAGTCCGCCATATTTCCCGTTCTTCAACGCTCTCCCTACAACCCGTATATAAGGAGCAGATCGCTAAAGTTCAATGTATTTCACTGTAGAGATCCGACGAGTGTAGACGTACATCTTACAAAGCCGTGCTGCTCGGTCGCGATGAAATTATCAAATTTAACGTGTTTTTTCCAAAACAGGACAAAAGTATCTTGAAAAATACAGGCCAATACATTATTTACAAACAGAAAATGCACTTAAAAACAAAGAATAAAAGCAAAAAACCTAAGACCACGAAAGGGGTACTACATGTCGGCCACGAGTTTCGAGTGTGCAATCGGGTGTAACGAAATTGAACGGTTTATATACCCGTCTGACAGTGCCTATTTATGACAAGTGTTCAGCTTTAAATAAGAGATGCAGTGCAAATCTAGATTATGCATCTATTTATGCCCTAGAGATTAATTCTAATTGAATGAAAACTGTAAAAGAAGTATACATATCATTATATAGCATCTTTGACCAATCAAATTAAAAACTGCCAATACCTTTATAGATAAGGTTAAGGGGTCAACATCTTTAATGGACTGCTTGTTACAGGGGTCAAACTCTGGTCTCCTCATTATATCAGGCTGGAGGACAAAACCACATTTGCCGTTATTTAGGAACCTCCCCTCATTTAGCTGCATGGAACGGTCCGGTGTCTGGTAATTCAGGGCCACCATCTGGCATCCCACATTCCACATCGGCATCGGGTCATAGTTCGAGGAGTCTACCCGACCTCCCTTTGGATAGCAGCGACTTAACTGAGTTCTATTATAAGTAACAAGGTTAAGGTCCATTTTCAAATAATATAATGAATTGCATCACTATGGTTACGTATGGTACTTGATCATCTGGAACTACATGCATATTTATATGATTTACAAAATGATCAATGTGTCAATGACTGATGTGTTGCATCTTATCGATGATATGTACCAATGCATTGTATTGGTAAGCTACATGAACAGGTTTTACAAGGCTTACGGAAGAGGTACAAAATAAATTACATGAAAGTCAACATATCAAACAACAATTCAAAAGGAGTGGAAATTACTTCTCTTTCAGTGTTAATTCATTAAGAATGTGTTCTCTGTAAGAGTATTTTGCTGAGATGAAAATGCAAATTTAGACAACTTTTAATATGGAGATTCCTTATTGCAGCAATCTTATTGAATAAAAGGATATTGTAAGAAGAAATGAGCAAATGCCTGTGAGCAGTATTTATCAATCTTGATCTCAGAGAAGGACGACATTTCCGATATGTGAGTCATCTTCTTCAATACCTCTGTCGGAAAAAAAACAATATATTAACTTCATATTTAATATGATGATGCTAACTCCCTAAAGTCTGCTGCAACATAAAAGTCCAATGAATGATAACATTTTGCTTAAGAAAAATCAATTCAAGGCAAATTTTTTTCTCATCAATTACAAATGAGCATAATTCTGCAAGTAATGATGTAAGTGAGTAAATTTTATTTATGGTTGGATTAAATGACAAATGTACATAGAATTTTTAAGCATTATCTTCAGATTATCTACTCTGAAAGCCATTTCAAATAGTAGCGTGCATGAGTAAATCTAATTTAACATACTTTCGTGATCAAATGGCACAGCAACAGCATAAATAATAAGATCTGACAAATCCCTAGCAAGGCACTTCCTCTTTTCCATTAATTTGTCCACCATTTTCTATCCAAAACACAAACAAAAGATGCAAAATAATAGATGTAAATGGGATACATGATTTTAAAACTATTTTAAACTGGTAATCATGTTGACATGGTTAAGGAAAATGTTTCCATACAATCTTTTTTTCAAGAATTGACAAGTACTTGATTTCTTCATAAAAATCTTTAAATCCTTAGTAAGTCTTTAAAATTAAACAGCAATGAATGTACATTTAGTAAGTAATCTAGTTAATAGAGATATCTGATACACTAACTGACCTCCCCTGCCATTTTAGAGGTGCACTGATCAATGGCTTCTAACCACTGCATCATCTGTTCCTCAGAATCCACGGCCACTTCTATTGGGTTTGGCATTGTACGAGTAAAAATCTTGAATGTGTGTAACCTGTCTGGGCGACCACTGCGTTCTGAAGGGGCAATTTATCAACAAAATTAAGAATCAAAAAGTTTGTACTGAAAATGCTTAACATCTAGACTTTTGACACTGTACAATAGCATGTATATTAAACACAATTCCGGAAAATTTAACAATGAAATAAATTTTTTAACTTATGCTTTCATAGAACAGTAAAATACATGTACAAAGAAGCTATTTGTAGTACAGAACAGCAGTTCGTACCTAAGCGGCAGCCTTGTATCTCTACAGAACCTTTCTGGAGGGTTCCCAGGGGTTCCTGGTCATTAGCCTCATCTTCCTCTAGCTCCTCCACCAGGTGACCGGGGAACAGCATGGGTCCACGACTGGTGGGGGTCTCTCCTCTCCACCTGTACAAAGAGACACTCATTTGTATTGTATATCAGATGATTAAGAGATACTGATATGGTTCATCATTCTATTTATAAAAGCAAATTTTAAATGTGACATCAAGTGACCTTTCACGGTTATTTTCACAATATGCCAAAATATTATTCCATGGCCACTAGAAAGCATGACTCAAAATATCAACATATGTATATCACCATTTTTAAACAGATACTAATATACAAGAGCCCCAGGGGCCACATACCTGAGCATATATATAAAAGGTTCACTGTAGGGGGGGGGGGGGTTGAATTTTAATACTACTTGAGATTGCCTTCATATTACTACAGCATATGACTTTGCTGTTCTTGATAAAAAGATTTTTTTAAAACATTTTCTTCCTATATATAACTTCATAATAATTTGAATTTGATTCCCCATTGTTTCCCTCCATACCCTAAAGGGCCATGATTTGAATAAATTTAAAGCTTCAATATATGAGGATGCTTAAATGTCAATATGACTAAACATAGCTTTTCATCTTGGGATTTTTTCTATATTTTTCTATGTAAAACCAGATCCACCATTGTGGCCCCACCTTACCCTTGGTGGTTATATTTGAACAAATTTAATTCTACACTACCCGAAAATGCTTCCATATAAATACTAGTATTACTAATAATGGCTTTGCTATTCTTGAGAAGATTTTTTTTTATATATATTTTTAAATTAATGTAAAACTTGGATCCCCCATTGTGGCCCACCCTATCCCTGGGGGTTATGATTTGAACAAACTAGAATCTACACTACCTGAGGATGATTCCACATAAATATCACTAATCAAGGCTTTAAAGTACTTGAGAAGACGATTTTAAAATATTTCCCTATCTAGTCCTGTGTAGAACTTTGATCAGCCATTTTGCCCCCCCCCCAATCCCCAGGGGTCATGATTTGAACAAACTTGAATCTACACTACCTGAGGATGATCTCACATAAGTTTCATCTTTCCTGGCCCAGTGGTTCTTGAGAAGCTATGTAAAACTTTGATCGGCCATTGTGGCCCCATCCTACCCCTGGGGGTTATGATTTGAACAAACTTGAATGTACTATCTTAGGAGATTCCACGTGAGTTTCATCTTTCTTGGCACCGTGATTCTTGAGAAGATAATTTTTAAAGATTTTCCCTATATACTCCTATGTAAAACTTTGATCGGCCATTGTGGCCCCACCCTACAAAGAACAAATTAAACACACATGCTTTCACATGAGTTTAAATGGCCCTGTGGTTCCTGAGAAGAAGATTTTTAAAGATTTTCCCTATATACTCCTATGTAAAACTTTGATCGGCCATTGTGGCCCCACCCTACCATTGGGGGTCATGATTTGAACAAATTTGAATCTACACTACCTGAGGATGATTCCACATGAGTTTCATCTTTCCCGGCCCAGTGGTTCTTGAGAAGAAGATTTTTGAAAAATGCCATTAATTTTTCACTGATTCATAATTATCTCCCCTTTGAAAAGGGCTTGGCCCTTCATTTGAACAAACTTGAATCCCCTTCACCTAATGATACTTTGTGGCAAGTTTGGTTGAAATTGGCCCAGTGGTTCTTGAGAAGAAGATGAAAATGTGAAAAGTTTACGCCGACGACAACGACGGACAAATTTTGATCAGAAAAGCTCACTTGAGCCTTCGGCTCAGGTGAGCTAATAACTATCATCAAGCAGTATAATTTGATGCAAATAAAAAGAGAGTTTCATGAAGGACTTTTTGGCGTCCCCTTCATATTTCTATATACTTACCAGCCATTGTCTGTTTTTGTGATATTTGTAATAATGGTTCCTTTGCTGAAAGACAGCTCATCATTTCGACTGGCCGTGTAGTCATATAAGGCACGACCCCTTAGCTACAAAGATCAAACACACATTGATAAATCACTTTAACATTCTCCGCCATACAAATGAGATCTTATGCTTGAAACATATCAAAAGAGTCTTTGAAAACAAGTTAATAAAAGCATAAAAATACTTTGTAAAATTGAGAAAAATGCCTTTATAAAAATAAACAAAGGTCAACAAACAAAATTATTTTAAAACAGGTATTAAAGTTTAAAACAAAGTTTTAGGAAAACAAAAAAAAAACTTAAATTAACAAGTATAACTTTTATTTTCCTTTATACTGTTCTCACCTCTCTATCTCCTGCAATTAATAATAATTTCTTATAAAACACAATGCCCCCATTGCTTCCATGAAAAATGGACCTCCTAGTCTGCATCATTAACCATGCAAGTTTGAGCTAGCTAATGCTAAAATAAGTCAGGCAGAGCATCTGAAACAAGCTGGCAGTTGTATCATCTATGCAAGTTTGATCATGACATGAAATAAAGTCTTTGCAAAATGCAAATGCAGTGACAAAAGTAACCACAGTGAAATTCTGCAGAAAAGGTTATCGAAGAAATAATATACAATAGTTGCACTGGTCATTGTGCTACACAGGACCAGCTTATACTGAAATCGAAAACTTGTATCCTCTTAAATCATCTTATAATATAAGTATTACATACAATATGTTGTACCTTTTTCCTGAAGGCATTATTTTTAAAATCATTGATCTATAAATAGTATAAACCTGACACAAGTAGAGGAGCAGACAGAACACATGAGTCAATTTCTACTTTTCTTATCTGTAAATTTGGCTTATAATAATATGCACACACAAAAAAATGCATCATATTAAGTTTAAGCATGCAAGATCTATACACTCAAACCATATAGAACTGTAAACATTCATTTCCAAAGTGAAAGTTGAAACTATTATAAAGAGCTATGGAAAGCTTGTGTATTTATATAAATAGTGTTTGTTAATAATGATATGTGTATATTTATTAGTTTATATGAATGATTTAAAATGACCAAATAATGTATACCTTAAATTATATATTGTATAGATGCTTTTAAAAATTGAACTTTATCAACAATAATTTATTGCAAAGATACATCTTAACCTGTTTAAGATTTATTACTATTACATGTATCTCTAATAACAACAAAGTTCCATGATGAAATATGTTCTCACTTGTATGTGAGTATTGTATAATGCATTGTGTTCTTTGACCTTTGATTTGCTATACAGATTAGCCTTACTGTTGAGGATTAAAGGATCAAGTGTCAAGGTCAAAGGCAGGGCCATTTTCCTAACCAATATGATGTTTATATCTAAGATCTGACCTAGCAAATCACCAAAGGAACGAGTCTTTGGGGGGGGGGGGGTGTCAAAAGGTCAAGGTCAGACATACTGTATTTGTTGGGCCAAAATGAGAGGATACTTTGAATACATCTTGACTGTGTATTATGAGTCTTTGATGGATAGCAGCTTCTGCTTGATCTAGCAAATTTAGAAACACTAAATCAATTCTTCACTTGTTGACAATTCAATTTCCATCAACTAATATGCTTACTTAATTATTTGTATTTTCTTTCTCAGACTTGCTTCAGAGGTTGTGGTTTGTCCAAGGGTATAAGCCTATTCATTTCATGGTCAAAAGTTCATGGTTAAATTATGGTTTTTTCCCACCTAAAGGTCATGTTGTAATATTTAGGATAATTTATCATAGAATCAGAAAATCAAAGGTCAAGGACAGAAATTGGCATGTATCATGTTGCTAATGACATATCATTTCATTGTTTAAAAAGCCCTGTTCTTTGAATAAACTTATGTTGTAAAGTAATGTGCTTCTGTCTACACTTGAAATAAATCCTCTTTAGTCAGAATGTGCATTCCGCTAATTTACAAGTTCAAATAAAAATAAATGATGAAAACCTCCACCAAACAATTAATATTTCAAAACAACATACAATATGCATAGGTAATTTTTCTACATTTAGTTCACAATATCAAACAACACTTAAACTATAATGTCTGCCTCCTGTTTACCTTTGTTTGTGGAAAAATCTCATTTGGCATGTGGTAAATTCCGTCACCATATAACTGCTCATCTCCATTTTGAAAAACCTAAAAGATACCAGCATGCACTCAAGCTGTTAGTTAAAGAGACAAATCACATTCATGTCAGACTATGTGGCATACCCCTCATGTTATTATGGAGAGAAAATTACAGATGACAAAACAGATGATGAAAACACTATGTCACCAACAAATCCTTTCATGATAAAGACATGATTTTGGGCAATGAGTTATAGGATAGCAAAGTTGCAGGCAGAGACTTTTCAAAATTTTCCCTTATGAAAAAAGAGCAGAGCATTTCTGATGCAATTTGTGATTTATTTTTTTTTTAACAGATTTATAAATGATCAGTCAGTGTCCACTATAATGATGTTAGATTGAAGATGAAGTGATTCATGCCATAGAATGACCTCTCCTGGTTTTTCATTCCATTTCTAGTGCGCATGCACTTACTCCAAGACTTTTACCTTAGACAACTCATTTGGGTTTATATATGCTGTAGAAGCACTTTCATCAGGTAAGCGTGGCATCTTGGGAGACAAAAACTTTCTTAGCGACGTTATGCAGGTCAGTTTATTAAGGTATTATCAAATATATGTACAAGTATTTAAAGTAATAATTTAATATTTCTGAAATTAGAATGAAAAAAATAAAGTTAAGGAAGAATGACCCTTTGCACTAAGAGAGATAACTCTTATATGTCAAATCAATGTTGCGGCTATTATTGTTGCCTTATGCTATAATGATTTTTTTCAAAATTTATCTCTTATGGTAAATATAATAGAATTGTATTACCATTAAATATTAAATATACAATATTACAGAGTTTTTCATTAAAGCCATCATAGAGTACTTTCCTTTGGAGTGATCTATGAACAAAGAAAAGGGCATTCTACATTTTAAAAAAGAAAAACATCTTTTATAATGTATGTTCAATACTTACAGCTCCTTTTGTGTCCACCAGATTTTGGCTGACAGGAATCTTTAACTTCACTTTATTGTAGAGTGGATTTTTCTCATAATATTTCACCAAGTCTATCAAACTTTCAAACTGAGCTGATCCAATGGCAAACAACCGCCCATCCAATTCAATGCGACAATGTTTAATTTTTCCATCAGCCCTAAAATATCATTTATTATATAAATTTTACTATATTTTTAACAAATATCAAATTCTAGTTCTGTTAGAGTTTTTTGGTAAAATAGAAATACAAATCACTGAATAGAAAGGAAAGAACCAATTCTACTCTTAGCTGGAACTGGACAGCAGAAGAGAACAACCAAACATTTCTCTGAACAAGTTATACATGTATCTGTTAAAAGCATTACCTGAAAGAGATTGCGTAACTATCCCCCGCCTGGCCCCTCCTGATTAGGAAAGCCCCATCACTTGGGATCCTCTTGAGCATGTTTTCAGCTGCAGCACGACTTAAGTTGTCATGATACCACTCCTTGTCTTCATGGCTCTTCAGCTGCGGCACTGGTTCTGTTAATTTCATCACAAAACTGGGGCTCCTTAGGGGAACTTGACGGTAATATGTAATTAAGTCATACAGACTGTCAAATAATGTTGTCTCTATTAAGTAGTATTTAACTTGGCCCATCTCTTGTTTAGACTTAATCCGACAGTGCTCCACTGCATTTCTTCTCCTGAAAAAAAAACAATATTAATAATTGGCTATGATTCTTGATTGGCTTAGATTAGGTTATTGGTTTTTAATGTTGCTTGAGATAAGTTGAGAAATTTTCCCACTACTAACCAAAGCATAGCAGAGATAAATGGAACTACAGTGTACTACAAATCTGGAGAGTTTTCAACGTTTTTAAATATGAATATCAAGTGCATAAAATGTACAATATCATTTCCCTGATCCATTTTATTTCAATTGTTACTTTCTTGTGACATTTGTCGATGAGTCCTATACTGTATTTGATTTCAAAGATAACTGGAAATGAATTATAAACATACAGTATAAAAAATAAATATATTTTATATACTAACAACTGAATTTAATGCCAAAAATATAGCGAAATATTTTATTTTATTTTTACCAGAAAGATAAAGAGAAGTCTCCGATGAAGGTATCACTTTCCCTGACCAGGAAGGTCCCGTCTCCTAGGTAACTGTACTCGTTCAGTAGTTCTATGGCGGTCCTTCTACCTCCCTCCAGTTTCCCATGGAACCATTTCTCCCCAAAGTGAAGTTCATCTTGAGGCCTGTCACCCAGCTGTAAGGGGAGGTAATTGGAGATTAATCATGATCACTCAGAAATAAAATAATGAATAAGCTCAATTCTTTTAATTACATAAGAATGTTAAAATCAACAAGCAATCTATTCATACATTGAAACAGGTTTCTTTAAAACCTTTAAACACTTTGATTTGAATACCAGAGAAAGGAAAGGTAATTTACCTAAACATTTTATATCACGTTAAGACAATATATCATTATTAAACATTTTTTTTCAAGACTGGAAACCCATTGGATTACATAGCCTAGGATGACACTACTGTAGGTAAAAGTTTCAACGAAGCAAAGTTTTTCTATCCTCTATATGAAATATCCATAAAACATGAGTATCATTAGCCAAAAGTCACCCAACCATTGTGAATTTCTTGTCAAAGAACTAATCTAGCTACAACTGGGACTGAATCTCTCCAGTCTCCACTCATGTGACATAAAGTTCACATCCTTTGCCAGCCAGAAGTATAAAGAATGTAGTGTTGTAAAATTGGACAAATTTTACTATCGATTATCAAATTGAATCGGAAGAACACAACTGATTACATAATTGATAATTTGAACTGATAAAAAAGGTTAAATTTATTCATCCTTAGAAGTATTTTAAATAGACTGCACCAGGATATGGATATAATTCGGCGCCAACCTCTTCACCATGCATGTTCACCATTTTGTTTACCGCTGATGAGAGTGACGTCCCTTTGCAATCTCTACCCAGAGTTGTCATTCGCTTCGCCACAACACCTCTGTCAACGTCTAAATGCCAAGATTCTTGGCAAAACTTACTTAACTATTGAATAATAAATTATAAATGTAAACCTGCTATATTCTTGTTTAACATGTTGAATAAAATTTTATTTATGAAAATTAGAATCAGATATCGCTTTTTTCACTATATCCTATAAGGGAATATTTCTCGGCAGGATATTACGAACGTGGAAAATTTGAAATGCATTGCCGATAATTATCAACATGGTTTAGTTTTTATAGACAAACAACTTGCAGCATTAACACATATATAGAAATGTTAAAGTTTTAAGGCCATATAAAATTAATCTTGTCGAGAGATTCTGGTTTGAACTTATAGCAAAGGAAGAGAAAGTACTTAAGCCGCAGCCGCCCCTCTTGTGTCAAAATGTCCCGCCCCGATGTTTTTTATTTTGATTTTTGGGTATTTTCGTGTATTTTTATGTGTCAGTAAGAATTTGGGTCAAAGTTTACAGAGTTATCTCCCATCTGTATTAAAAGTCGCGTGTCGCTATTTATAGCAAAAACGCCATGTGAAGAATGGAGAAAAATCGGCAATAGTGTCCAAGGAAAAGATGATTTGTCAGTACTTGTGTGAGAAGGCAGAGAAGAAAAAATAGCATAAACACATATAGATACCATCACTGGCAGGAGCAAGTATGTAGAGAGATTGTAACTAAGTAAAAATTAAAATAGACGAGGAAAATGACGCCTGGTCAAGTTATATATAACGATCTCTAGCTGTGTGACTTAGCTTTGAAATAAAAAAAAATCTACAACATCGTAGACAGACTTAAGAGAAGGCCTAGATTTTTCAGTAGAATAGAACATTTATATAGATTTTGCAAAATAAGAAGTCACGCATACACAATTAATTGGTATCCCCACCTCATTTTGTTCAGGGTGTGCCGTATAGTGTGTACTTGATAATTTGTTAATTAACAATAAATATTTAACTTTTAAAGCAAAAATTTTCTTTAGATATTTAAAAGAATATGAAAAGAATTAAATCTATTCATATTTGCATTAAGGTAATGAAAAAAATGTGTACGGGGCGTCCATTGTTTCGTTGATACTTAGGCCTATATATAAATTAACAATTATAAAAAAATAAAAAATAAAATCCGCCCACCCGCCCCAATTTTTTTGCAAATTAGGATGAGAATCTTAAGATTAATTTTACCTGGCCTAATCTTGTTGTGGACAATTTTAAACAATACTTTTTAAACCAGAAGTCTCTGTCGAGACTGTAGCTCTACTGGTTTGTACTTATCAAAAACCATTGCACTATTTTACGTATCTTTGTGTAGTCTATTTTGCGAATAATTAGTTTAAACTGCAATATTTATAGCGAAATCAAACTAAAACTGTAGAAGGAGTAGCGTTTTAAAGGAATTTCACAGAGAATTCTATTTTAGTAACCATGGTAACATCATTAATCCAAATCAAAAACCAATGCACTATTCTATGTATCTTAGTGTAGTCTACTTGTGTGCCAAGTTATATTGAAATCAGACCAAAACTGTAGAAGGAGTAGCGTTTTAAAGGAATTTCACAGAAAATTCTATTTTTAGTAACCATGGCAACACCGTTCATCGAAATCAAAAACAGATGCACTATTCTATGTATCTTAGTGTAGTCTACTTGTGTGCCAAGTTATATTGAAATCAGACCAAAACTGTAGAAGGAGTAGCGTTTCAAAGGAATTTCACAGAAAATTTTATTTTTAGTAACCATGGCAACACCGTTCATCGAAATTTAAAACCAATGCACTATTCTATGTATCTTAGTGTAGTCTACTTGTGTGCCAAGTTATATTGAAATCAGACCAAAACTGTAAAAGGAGTAGAATTTAAAGGAATTTCACAGAAAATTCTATTTTCAGTAACCATGGCAACACCGTTCATCGAAATCAAAAAACGATGCACTATTCTATGTATCTTAGTGTAGTCTACTTGTGTGCCAAGTTATATTGAAATCAGACCAAAACTGTAGAAGGAGTAGCGTTTTAAAGGAATTTCACAGAAAATTCTATTTTTAGTAACCATGGCAACACCGTTCATCGAAATTTAAAACCGATGCACTATTCTATGTATCTTAGTGTAGTCTACTTGTGTGCCAAGTTATACTGAAATCAGACCAAAACTGTAGAAGGAGTAGAATTTAAAGGAATTTCACAGAAAATTTTATTTTTAATTAACCATGGCAACACCGTTCATCGAAATCAAAAACCGATCCACTATTCTATGTATCTTAGTGTAGTCTACTTTCGTGCCAGACCAAAACTGTAGAAGGAGTAGCGGTTTTAAGGAATTTCACAGAAAATTCTATTTTTAGTAACCATGGCAACACCGTTCATCGAAATTTAAATCCGATGCACTATTTTATGTACTGGTTCTTCATTGCTGTGTAGAAATCTACAAATTAGTGTTTTTAATTATGGAAATTGTGAAAAAATGAGTATTCATATTATTGGCTATTGAAACAGAAACATTTTTTTTCCCTTAATTAAAAACTGTAGAAGTATAAAATATACATTTTTAAAAACATAACATTGTACCTTAATGTAAGCGGATGTTCTGTAAGAGACACTGTAGCGTTTTAAAGG
This sequence comes from Saccostrea cuccullata, assembly GCF_032062105.1. Classification (NCBI taxonomy): domain Eukaryota; kingdom Metazoa; phylum Mollusca; class Bivalvia; order Ostreida; family Ostreidae; genus Saccostrea; species Saccostrea cuccullata. The sequence continues at coordinate 140,848 of NW_026930817.1, forward strand.
AATTTCACAGAAAATTCTATTTTTAGCAGATATACCATGGCTAACATCGTTCATCGAAATCAAAAACCGTACATGCACTATTTGTATGTATCTTAGTGTAGTCTACTTAGTCGTGCCAAGTTATATTGAAATCTAGACACAAAATTGTAGGAGGAGTAGCTTTTATTTGAAAAATTGAAAATTTACAGCTTCATATTTTAGCGGCTTAGGCACAAACATTAATGACATTAATTAGCTGCAATAATGGACGCCGGACGCATTACTATCGCATAAGCTCTTCTGGTCTCTGACCAGTAGAGCTAAAAATCATGTTCCTCCACTTCCGTACTACTTTTTAGACGTTGACAGAGGTATAAGTGGAATGATAACTCTGTAGTGTAGAAGAGTCAGTGAAATATTCCCTTTGGTGAATATAAAAGTTAAACCTGCTCATCTCAGGTTAATTGTTTGGGTTACATGTAGAAATACGGCTTGAAAAATATAGCGATCTATCGATGATAATATTTACAATCGATTGTCGCCAATCTGGGCCTTTAAACGACGATTTTTCGATAGTCGGCGACTATCATAACAACACTAAAAGAATGTCTAAAGACAGACTTAGTTTCCTTTTTCTAGAGCTCAATAAACCTTAGATCCAGATGGTAAGATTTCACAATTTTGATAAAGGAATTATAGTTTACATTCTCAAAAATGTACACTGTACATCCATTTTCTCTGCTTATCATGATCATTATAAGCATTTTAAAAATTCAATCGTATGAGGTATTTTTCAATATTTAATCAATTTAGCCTTAAGATTTGCTCTGAAACCAAGATTTGTGGACACAAACTTTATATTTATGGTTGAATTTGGTTGAATTATTTTGCAGAAGGAGCTAAAAATGTTTAATATTTATGAACAAAGCATAACATGATAATGCCTGATAAACAGATAGCAATAGGTCACCTGAGTAACTTGGATAATGTAACAGATAATCAGACATGTGAAACAGTGGTATATGGAAGTGTGTAAGACTGTGACACCTTGTATTACTCCCTTGGCAAAGCAAAATGTAAAGACAAATGGGTCGTATTTGCCAGTGGACAGTGGTGGAAGAAGAGTGAAATACTGTGTAATGGGTATTTTCTGAGATTTTTCAATTTTTGCATGATTTTGAAGTGTATTTAAACTTTCAGGAATTTCTTCAAAGCCTTTTAAATAATGTAGAGTTTTTTCTTTAAAAAAATGAAAGAATGAAAATATGAATGCTAGACAAGAGAGATTATTAAAATTGCAAAAATTTCAAACCACAAAAATACCTAGTAAACAGTAAAACTTAGTGACTGTTTCAGTATTTTGGACAGCTTTTACCTCTTTCACATGCCTTCATTTATTATTATCTCTCTCTCTCTCTCTCTCTCTCTCTCTCTCTCTCTCTCTCTCTCTCTCTCTCTCTCTCTCTCTTTTGTTTCTTTTTGGAAAATACCCTTTTTCTTTTTTGAATCATCCAAATATACTGAAACAGTTTCTCTATAGGTACAGATTCACAGCAAAATCAATTTACCAGTTCACCCACTGAAACACATACACAGTAGAAAGGTAAAAAAAAGTGTTATTTTAAACTGTTTTGAACAAATTTCTTTTTTTGCCAATTAAAAACTTGGAAATTGAACTGGAATCCTGATTTTAATTTTGTATAGGACAAGCCATAACACACCCAATTTCACCTTCTTATTCTCTCTCTGAAATGTTAAGATTCACAAAAAACAATTAAAACTGGATCTAAGCTGATCACTTTTTAAATGGACATCACTTCTAGCATCAATATTAGACAGACATCAAGGACAATTTTTTGTTTATGTTTGATTTTCCCAGTTCAAAAACAACCAAACAAAATTTGAATGATATTTGAAATGACTGTTTTTAAATCTCATGCAAATAAACTGACATTTTGACAGAACAAAAAAAAAAGATCCTGTAAAGAAAATTAAAAATCTGGGGGAAAAAATGATCCACAAAATTGTTTCAGAACTTCAGAAAGGTTTTCAAAAAAGATATTTATATCAAGGGTTGAGTTTACAGCACTATTCACAAGGATGAATTTCTGGTACTGTTCTTCTGTTTTGTGTCCACATAATGGGTAGACAGGAATGCCATTTGGTTCCAATATTATAAGATTTTTTTTTTCAAAATTAGATCTGAATTTTGTTCGCACTGATTATTTTTCTTCTATTTTCTCTTTTAAAAGCAATATTTGAAATTTCAACTGCTTGTGGATCTTACTAATATTCTTGACGTCTGCATAAAATTTTGCCTATGAATGAAAAACATGTTTAAGCATAAAAGTGTACCTACCAGTATATTGTTAAAAACAATGCTGTTACCAAAAAAATCAAACAAGCTTCTTTAAATTCCCATCATATTGTTCTGTCAGAGTGTTTCTTTGCAATATTCACAAAATAATGGAAATGTTCATGAACAAGTTTAGTATTAGCAATGTTGCTGTCAGAAGCGTTATCTTTCCTTTAATCGTACCTCCATTGTTGACGTATTATCTTCCTGTTCCTCCTCATCTTCGCCCTGATTGGTCTCTTTGGTCCAGTACATCTTGCTCGGGGTCAGCACAAAAAAGTGGGGATGCCATTGCTTCAAAACAAATCCATAAACAGAATAAACTATAAGCATCACAGACATCTCAGATAAAAATTTCTTCATACCATACAAACTACTATTTAGAAATTCTAAGTTCTCGGTGTAGGCACTTTAGTGATTGTGACTTACACTTTCAATTTGGTCTTCTAAATACATGACACCAGTTTTCACTGCATTTGAAACATCACCATCTCTGGTAACTATTGAGTAAAACACAAATTTAAACAAGTTATATTTATAACAGAAAATATAGAAAAAATATCCCATTATCTATCTAATGTATATTTACATGTAATTAATGAAATAAGAAAATTACCATCATCTACTCTCACTTCCACCAACTCTGCATTCCTGCCTTCACTGGGCAACTTTTTATGCTGAAAATAACATTTTACAAGAATTATATTAATTGTACATGAAGCCTACTTTAACTACCATTTTGGCTTTTTCCAGCATAGTTACATGTATGTAAATATGGCAGCAAAAGGGTTTACCTTGAGAATGACTTTTCTTTTTAGCTGTTCTGGTGAAGGTAACCTTTTGAAGTCACTATCTACAGGTTCCACCAAAAGTTCACCTATGAATGGTAAACAGTGCAGGCAGTTTGAAATACATGTAACATGCAAAACGATTGGCTTTAAAAGGACTGGTATACACTGTACTGGCTTTTCCACAGAATATTCTTATGTGATTTAGGTATCCTTAACATTTCCTCTATGATTCATTCTATTCAACTGACTCTGTGAAAGAGAATAAAGAAACTTACTTCCAAATGTGTCCCTGAAAGCCATTGCCATGTTTCTTTGCTGTCCTAAGCCACAGTGGTTTTCTAATGATAAAATCAGAGGGTAGCTAAAACATAAGACAAATGTGCTGTTAGACCACACTTGTGTAAGTTTTTTTTTTTTAATTCAAAAGATTATATCTAACACATTCACAAGATACAAGTAAAATCAGAATTTTAAATTTTGAGCTTTTTAAAAATGAAGATTTTCATTGCTATACCCGTAAATTGGTTAATATTGTAAACATATAATTTTGCAAGAAATTGTTTTAAAAGAATCTTACTGGGGATCCCATAAATTTGCCATATCCATGTTTATACAAAAATAGTTTTGTTGTATATGCAAATTAGATTTGAACTCACTCTGAAGCAACCCAGGCATGGTCTTTAATGGCACGTAAGACATCTAGAAATTTAATTTTGGAGGTAAGAGTGTGTCCATGGTAAATACTAGGATATCCATCTGGTCCGTCCCAACAGTCCACTGTATAAAGGAAAAGAAATCTGCATTAAAATTCTATCTACTATGTGCACTGATGGAAATTTTGCACATTGATAACAGTTCATAGGAGACATTTCATTTTTATCAAAAAAAATGAAGTTTTGTATAACTGTACTCACATTCAATACATCTACAACCCATTCTTAGAACTCGAACATATGCTTCTACTGAGGACTCACTGGAAATCTGGTCCCCCGTTAGATATCTGAATTAAAAGGTCACATCATACAACATACATTATCAGGGGTATTACAGTCATTTCATTCTTAATACATTAGTCTATCATTTTTAGATAAAGCTCTTTAACACTCTACACAATCTTTGACTGCTTCGATAAGACACATCAAAGATGATAACTCTCTGTTTTATTTTCGTATTTTCAAAATATTTCACATCAACAAAAAGCAGTCTCTGTCTTAGGTATTATGAAAAAAGGCTATACACCAACATAAAGCAATTTATATCTTACATATTATGCGATGAGGCTATCTACCAACATAACGCAGTTTGTATCTTACGTATTATGAGAAGAGGCTATCCAGTAGTGGGCCAGGGGATGTGTCATGTCCTGATAAACCCTATCATACTGCATGTCAAACACCTGGTTATCTTTAGAAAATAAAAAATCCTCAAACTGAAAAGACAAAAAGTTATATCATTTAATGAACATAATGGAAATATCACTCATAATTATAATTCTGAATGCCTGGATAAGTAAATTCTGTAAAAGTAAAAACTGTAATTTCTCCTAGAAGGCTTGAAGAAGCAAAATAGCTATTAAACAGTGTTTTAGCCTTTTTTTTTTTTTTTTACAACTGTACATAAAACTAATTCATTTGAAACAAAGGCAGTGCACAGTGGAGTTTCCCCTCACAAAGAGCAAATCCATAAATCAAGACAGCATTTGACATCAATCCCAATGCAAATTACATCAATTCTGTTTCATACAGGACATAACCCACAAACAAACACACACACACACATGATTGCATTACTTATCCCCTCCATTTCTATTGTGGGGGATATTAAAGAAAAAAAGAGAAATTCAAGTCAGAAGTTCAAGACAGCAAATGGGGAGACACTTGAATGTGTACAAGACTGATTCCCTGTGTAATGAAAATACTGGGGATTGGGAAAATAACTTTATGGTTTTAGTTTCACAATGCTATAATATATAATTTCTGAAAAATAAAACCCATAGTGATCAAGGATAACAAAGTATCTGTCAAAAGGTACATGTTAAAAGACATTGTGATTGGAACCCTTGCGAGAAATTATGAAATTTTAGCCTGTAACAGGGAAAAGAACTTAGAAATGTACCCTAACAGCTGCAAACAACAAAAACTAAATCAAGAGACAGAATGAATCATGATTCTGACCTCAACATCTGTGAAGTAAACATTCCCTCTGTGTCTCATGGGATCCTCCAGGAATTTTACCATTACGTTTCTTACAGTAGTGCCATTCTCTGCAAAGCATTCCTATAAATAGGAAATATGTAAAAATTATACATGTATCCCAAAATGTGAATCCTGCTTATATATGATTTCACATTTTAAGTATAAAAGAAATAAGGACTGAATTACAGACAAATTACCCTACTGAAATGCATTTTGTTTTATTTATAGATTCAAGTTTTTTATCGTAAAGATGAGATTATACAATAAATAAAACCTTTTGTTCTTCTTTTAGGAACCTTTGGAATTTATCTGGGAAGATGCACCTGAAAGATGGAATTTAATTGAAATATACTATGACAAAAATACCCATTCAAAAACTCACATTTCTACATAAATTTCAACACACTTCATATTCACTTTATCAACATAAAATAACATTTTAGTTGATATGAATTTTGGGGAACGTTTGTTCAGAGAATGAGAGGGCAGAATTAATGTAAACCATACTAAAACAATAATTACTAAGTACACGCATGTTTTATTATATTATCTATACATCACCTTTCATTGTGTTCTTCCTCACAGTAATATTCAACATAATTTGTAATAATCTGAAAATTTATAAATTATATATATATACATTAAAAAAAAGGAAGAAATTGTAACATTCTATCATCACATATTAAGTGCTTACGATCATATAAAGTATTTATGAAAAGGTGTAACAAAATAAAGGTCAGACTAATTACTCTCTTTGAATGAAACATGGATGTGAAGTTTACTTATGATTACCTTGGGACATTTTTGATTAAATTATATCACATCTAAAGAAACACACTGTTACAGAAGATATAATAGGATGAACTAGTCATATAATTCAATAGGCGAAATAGCATTTCTCATGCATTTTAATTTTTTTTTTTTTCAAATTCCATAAAGACATAAATAACAAATACATTTAAAGTGCTCAATATTTTGATATATGTCTTACCTCAGGAACATGGATAAGTTTGTGAAATAAAGCTGCAAATTCTTCATATTGAATCTCATCTTTCCGAGACACCTCCTACAAAGGTATCAAAGAAGTTGCAGTCTCAATACTCATTTCTCAAAAGATCATACATTTAATTCATGATCAATATTCAAACAGAAATGAAAATTAATTATCTATTCAACAGAATCAATTATCCATTTAAAATTCGTCCAAGGTCAAATGTCAAAGCCAGGTTAACTTAGCTAAAGTGATGGAAATAATCCCCCTCCCCCTATTCCCCCTGTTTCTTTATGTGTAGGAAGATGAAGTATTAATTCATAAAGGATCAATCTATAATCTCAAGGTCAGATGTCACTGTACATTATAAGTTTTAACTTAAGCACAGAAGAGACTTTATCCTGATTTACATCTGACTGAAGGTTAGAAAACGATGATCTAACAAGAGGCCCATGGGCCACATCGCTCACCTGAGAAGCGTTGACCATTCTGTTCTTTACCAGATTTCCCCCTTGTTATACATAATGCATCCCCACCCTACCCCACTGATCATAATTTAGACATTTTGAAATCTACACTACCCCATGATCCTTCCATGGGCACATAAGCTTTTTTGGCCCAGTGGTTCCTGAGAAGAAGATTTTCAAAGATTTTTCCTATATATTTCTATGTAAAACTTTGATTCCCTAAAATTCCTACAATTTAGAATTTACACTACCCCAGAATGCTTCCACATAAGCTTCACTTTTTCATGCCCAGTGGTTTTTGAGAAGAAGATTTTCAAAGATTTTTCCTATAAATTTCTATCTAAAACTTTGATTCCCCATTGTGGCCCCGCCCTTCCCCTGGGGGTCATTATTTGAACAATTTAGAATCTACATTATACCAGGATGCTTCCACATAAGTTTCAGCTTTTCTGGCCCAGTGGTTCTTGAGAAGAAGATTTTCAAAGATTTTTCCTATATATTTCTATGTAAAACTTTGATACCCCATTGTGGCCCCACCCTTCCCCCGGGGGTCATGATTTGAACAATTTAGAATCTACACTAAACCAGGATGCTTCCACATAAGTTTCAGCTTTTCTTGCCCAGTGGTTCTTGAGAAGAAGATTTTCAAAGATTTTTCCTATATATTTCTATCTAAAACTTTGATTCCCCATTGTGGCCCCGCCCTTCCCCCGGGTGTCATGATTTGAACAATTTAGAATCTACACTACCCCAAGATGCTTCCACATAAGATTCAGCTTTACTGGCCCAGTGGTTCTTGAGAAGAAGATTTTTTAATGACCCAACCCTATTTTTGCCTTTTCTTGATTATCTCCCCTTGCGAGGGGATATGTCCCTTCATTTTAACAATTTAAATTCCCCTTCACCCAAGGATGCTTTGTACCAAGTTTGGTCAAAATTGGCCCAGTGGTTCTTGAGAAGAAGTCGAAAATGTGAAAAGTTTACAGACGGACAGACAGACGGACGGACGGACAGCTAGACGGACGACGGACAAAATGTGATCAGAAAAGCTCACTTGAGCCTTCGGCTCAGGTGAGCTAAAAACTTCATCCACAAGGATGACAACAAATTACAAGGTCAAAGGTTAAGGACAGAGTCAATGTCAATGTCAAAATGTCACGTAAGAAAAAATTATTCTGATATGCTTCAAAGGTAAAACATTAAAACATAAATGGTAAAACATAAGTGACTTTCAGTATTATTCAAATATGTGAAGATCAAAGGTCCAAGCCAAAGCCAACATTGCAATGGTGGTACATGTATTTATTAAAAACATTTCTCCCTGATTGTCTATAAGTGAAGCTAGGAGATTTTAACCTGAGTCACAGGGCTAAGCCTAAGAGCATAACAAAATTCTTCATGCCAATTAATGCTCTGACAGACTTTGTAAATCTGATATCCGATTCTGATCTCTAATTTGGCTAATAACTGTACAGCTCTCTTTTGATTAGGCTACATTTACTAATTTTTCCTATTTAAGAGATGACAAGCTGCATCTGAAGCAAGAATGTTCTTTCCCTTGACCAAAAATCTATATTCCAGGGGCAGCTTAGTATCTGTAAAGCATTTTGATAACTTTTTAACAAATCAATCCACTCCTAGTCATTTATCAACTATCTTGAAAAAATATAATTTAAAAGAGCATTTTAAAGTTTTGCTTTTTCAAAAAAATCTAAGTGTCCACCGTATATAAGCCATGATTACAATAACATGTACACATGACTTACCTGAAATTTATCTCGTAACTTATTGGTGGATATTTTGAGGTTTATTCTTGGCATCCAAGCCTTCATATTTTTCAATGTAACCCTGAAAGTATAAATGCATAATCAGTGAATTTACAGAGGATATTCAATGTTTTGTAGTTGAATATGGAATTTATTTCACAAGTGGGACAGGATTTTTTTTATACATGTATTTTCACGAGTGTGAACTACAAAACATTGAATTTTCTGTTTATTACATTTAAAAAAATTCTTTGATTTTTCTTTTGCCTGTCGTTTTGTAATACAGTCATAGGCTACATGATGATATAGTTGAGCGGTTAAGACGTCAAAGCTAAGTGCTGTAAAAACATTGTAAACATGGATTTAGTAACATATTTTGGTAATTTTGGCTGTTTTATTCTCTGTCAGAATGGTTTATATACTTCTATTTATCTTACATCAGGTCAAGGAAGATTTTTTAACTACACTCTCCATTATGGGAAGGAAAATCGAGAGTTTTCCCGCACTTCTGATATTCGTCACACTGTGACAGGATATCATTTTGATATCCTTTCACACTGTGACAAGATTTCATTTTTATTCAATGAATAAATTACAGTATTTCACTGGTAAAAATGTAATAAACATAAATATTAGAATAACATTGTTTGTTCTAGATAAAGCAGTATGAATTGCAAATATTTCCTTTAGAAAATAGGAAATGTTCATTAAACATGCTATTTTTTGCACCTGATGTTGACATTGACATTTTTTACATTTATAATATTCTTAAGGAATCACTCTCTAGCTAATAGAGTATGCCAGGGCATTAAAAATAGTTGGAAATTGAGATAATTTGCAAAGGAAAAAGCCGTTATGCATTAATTATCCCACATTTCCAACTATCATTTATGTCTCTGACATACTCTACTAACTAGACAGTGATTCCTTGTATTTCCATTTCATGGTAAATTAAAATGTAAATTTAGATTTAAAACATAGGTAATCAAAGATTACAAAGCTCACCTCGACGAATGTTATCAGTTTAAGTAATGCAGATCTCACACATACTTTTTTAATAGTTAGTATTTATCCTGACAATAATAATCGTGCAAGTTCTGTTTCAATAGATCTTAAAGTTCATTGGGGATTGACCTGTTCCAAAAACTTGAACATGGTCACTCATTTGGAAAATGTAGATCAGATCCAGCATCCGAAGCAAGTCTTGATTCTCCATCCTCAGATGCATCATCTATGCAAGTTTGGTCCGGGTAGGGCTTATAGTTTCTTGGGAGTCACTCATTTGGAACATGTAGGTCAGATCCAGCATCCGAAGCAAATCAGATAGTGTCCATCCTTAGATGCATCATCCATGCAAGTTTGGTCCAGATAGAGCTTATGTTTCTTGGGAATAACCTGGTCACTCATCTGGAAAATGTAGGTCAGATCCAGCCTTAGAAGCAAGTCTGATAGTGTCCATCCTTAGATGCAAAATATAGTTTGGCCCAAGTAAATATACTTGAGCAAAATAGTTTATATACTAAAACTTGGAAATTGTAGGTCAGATCCAGAATCTGAAGCAAGTCTGATAGTGTCCATCCCTAGATGCATCATCCATGCAAGTTTGATTTGGGTAGGGCTGATAGTTACTTGAGAAAAGACCTGCATCAAAAACTTTATTTAACCTGGTTGCTCATTTGGAAAATGTAGGTCAGATCAAGCATCTGAAGCAAACTTGGTAGTGTTCATCCTTAGATTCATCATCCATGCAAGTTTGGTCCAGGTAGGGCTTATAGTTACCTGGAATGGACCTTCTCCAAAAACATTAACCTGGTCACTCATCTGGAAAATGGAGGTCAGATCCAGCACCTGAAGCAAGTCTGGTAGTGTTCATCCCTAGATGCATCATCCATGCAAGTTTGGTCTGGGTAAGGCTTATAGTTACTTGGGAATGGACCTGCTCCTAAAACTTTAACCTGATCACTCATCCGGAAAATGTAGGTCAGATCCAGCATCCGAAGCAAGTCTGATAGTGTCCATCCCTATATGCATCATCCATGCAAGTTTGGTCCAGGTAGGGCTTATAGTAACTTGGGAATGGACTTGCTCCTAAAACTTTAACCTGGGACGCCGACATCAACGCCAACGCCGGGGGTATGGCATAAGCTCATCTCGACTTCGTCGAGGTGAGATAAAAATTTAGACTAATAGATTTAAATTAAACATGTCAATTTCAATTGTCCCCGCCCACTGACGTCAAACACAAAGACAGTGGCATGAGATTTACATGCATATTTGGCCCCTTGGCGTCAGACACAAAGACAGACACACAAGATTTACAAGCACATAAGGCCTCCTCAGCTCCTGACATATCATTTGACGAAATTTACATGCCAGTAGAATGTACAAGAAATCAAATAAACTAACTTTGAAAGAATTATCACAGAGAAAACATATTTCACACCGTCACCATGGGTTACATTCCAATACCCTATATAATTCAAGTACCATCCCAAATTCATATCATGAATTAGGACCAATGTGCAAAAAGTATATCAACCCAAAAAATATATTTTTACTACATAAATATACATGCAAAATAGTTTACCGGGGTATATACTAAAACTTGGTGACTTGATTAGTTTTAAAATTTGACCCTTGGGCTGCAAAGGGGCCTCTTAGTCTGACATGACATATGTCATGTATTTTGGTACGTTAAAATAATATTGATTTTTACTTTGCAAAACAATAGGAAATAGATTCAACAATAATGTATGTACATGTAGTGTTCTCAAACTGAAATTCTCTATATCACAGTAGGTTTTGTTATATTACAGCAGCTTCTAAAATGCTGCACTAACTGTTTATCACAACAATTATTTTTTATCTGCAGTTCCTTCCCTTCAACAGAGCAGACAGCTTAAATGAGACACATATTTATCACTGCTTAGTGTGAACAATGCCCCATAGTTTCAAGTGCCCCCACTTTAATATCAGTGTACCTCATGACTTCTGCAGAAGCTATGTTACTCAATAGGAGGATTTCAAACGCAGTTCAGACCATGTCTAATCTTTCCACAAACACTTCAAATAAAGCAAAATCCTTAACAAATACATATATATTATGATATATGTGTTTCATGTAAAATCGTGCCATCTAAAAAAGATTTCAAAAATTTTATATTTTACAAAACTTGAGAAAAAAAAATTATATACTGTAAATCACTTTTTATTCGCGAGAACTTTATTTTCTCGTAATTACTTGAGACAGTGTGCTCGCGAAAAACAAATTATTGCGTATAATAGTATTCCTTAAGATTATATAGAGCAATAACCACAATTCGTGAAAATTTTGTCTCCCTAATCAAGAGTCAATGACTACAAAAGGTGTCGAGAAAAAAAATTAAAATAGTAAAATTTCACTTTTCACCTCATTATCAAAATTATAAAATATTTTGGAAATTATTCTGAGCCATTTATTGAAATAAATTTTAAAATGTTAAACAGGTCTTAAGGAACTGAATTAGTGAACCTCTCCAGCTGTAACTGGTATGGAGCCTCTTTGGCAGATTTCTCTAACTTCTGTAGTCCCAGCTTCCACGTCTGAAACTCGTCAGCATTAGTGGCTGAAAAATAAATCCATACATTGAGAATCTGTTGTAAATTTATCAAAAGAAATGGGACTTTTGGGGGAATTGTTTTTTTTTTTTTTTTTTTTTTTTTTAAAAAAAACTGGATGTTTTATTATAGCTGACAGAATTTTCATCAACAAACTTCTCTTCCAGACAGTGTCAGTTCAAAACGTTCCTAAAATAAAAGTACAGTCAAACTTCGTTATCTCGAACATGATAGGGCCGAGAAAAAAACTTCAAGATATCCGAAGATTCAAGTGTAAAATACTTATAGAATATGTGGTTGGGACTTCCACTTCACTTCGACATATCCATGGTATTCAAGATATTGGAGTTTGAGATACCGAAGTTCAACTGTAACAAGATCATTGCTTCTCTTTTCTACTGAGTAAGATATAATTTCCCATTAACTAAGCTAAATTTGTAATAAGTTTCCCTCTCTTCAGTAGCACAGCTGACTCCTTCACTGTTACTGCTATAATGATGTTTTATATTATTGTTCATCCACTTACTAAGTATTACTTTGAAAAACAGTCAATATGGAGATTTATCAACCTCTTGCATTTTTATATACACTGTAAATGTACATGCAAATTTCAATTGACAATATAATCATATTAAGATATTAATCAACTGGAAGCTTCTTAAAATACAGATATTGTAGATCTGTTTGACACATAATTAACAATGACCTAGTATATAATATCTGTAGCATACATAAATTTTACAGAAATCTGAATGCAATTTGGACTTTAGCACAGAAAAACTCTATTATAAGAAACTTCCTTCTAAGTTTTAACAGAGAATATTTATATGAATCCCAGGCCCAGGGACCTTGCATTATTTATTAAGTTTTTAGTGCAGCTTGTGAGTTATAGGGAAGCAGAATTTGAAGTCCTAGTGACTTCCTTATAACTGTTACTGTATAATCTTCAGTATGACAGACTATAATATCCTCTTGTAGAATATATATATGCTATTGCACTTATATCTGGGTCAAATAATGTTCTTTATTTTATCTTTTGATTAAAGTATTATTATAAGGAATGAAGTGGCAATAGCATTAAAAGAATACTATTTCAATATTTTTTAATTAAAATCAAAATAAATTCAAGAATTGGTACAGAGCACATGCATCCTGATGTACATGGCGCTTAAATTGAATAGTGAAGTCTCGCCAGGCAGAACATCATACAGACGGATATTGTAAAGATGTCAATTATTTATACAGCTTACCGAATTTATAGTATTACAAATACTTATCAGTGATGAAATCATATACTAATTAAATGTCAGAGGGTATAAATAATTATTAATTGTGACATGTACGCATGGCAGCTTCCAATGGTTATCCCCTTAAGCTTTGATTGCCTGTACACTGAAGTACGTGTAAATCAGGGTGGGTGTCCTTCTTTAAAGTCCCAGTCTATAATGTTTCAGGAAAGACCCAAACACTCAGATTATTTCACTAAACCAGCTAAATTAAAGTTGAAGGAAATGGGCCTTGTTTGAAGGTTGCATCATCTTAACAAACTTGACAGAACTTAATTGCATTCCCAATTTCCTTGTTACAAAATGGTGAGGAAAAAAAATTGTTTTGAAGCCTTAGCTTTTATCTTATTTTCTCTAATCCTAATCAACCGATCATTAGATGAGGCAGCAGTAAAACCATCACCTATCAGCTTTAATTAAAGCAGGGTAAGAAAAAAGCCAGAAAAAATGTGCCGTCTCCCTATGAGACCCACACACACTTTCTGTCCCGCACACCAGAATTTGCCAAAGCTTCCTTGATTTTCTTTCTGGGTCACAAGGTGCAGCCTTTTATCTGGCTGAACAATCCATACTGTCAACTCTGAAATCCACAAGAGATCAATAATTTTCCCAATATCTTGTTATCAATATCTTGCATTAACCAATGCATTCCCAAGCTGCTTGGTTTTAACATTTACAATTTGCCTTCCAGCCCATAAATATTGTTCAGATGGCCAAACAGGCATTTATTTCAGTTAAATTCACTTGCTTATTGGTTTTACAAACAGGACAATCATGTTTAATTAGAATACTATTATAATACATATTTTTGTCTAGAAAAATGGTATTTTGTCATTTTAATTTTATTTTTCTTTAAATCATTTATTTTTTGTAATCAGTGCTGTGATCCATGAGATATTGATTGAACACTGTGCTGGGTGATCACTGCACTTTTATTGTTTTAATATCTATAATTGTCTACAACTGCTTTATTTTGTGTGCTTAGATTATTCATTAAGAAAATAAATATATCTGCTTGTCATGGTGGTCTAGCTTCTATACCAGAGTTTTTGTTTTGTTTCTATCTATGGTTTTCATATTGTGATTCTATCTAATGTACAAAACAGCAGAGGCCATCCATTAAAATATTCCTGTTATTTTTGTTTTCATGCCTGCCTGCTGGCATATTCTAAATATTTCAGATTTTATGTTAAAATTTCAGTGTTAAAATTTGTCACAATAAACTACAGGTATTTAACTATGCAATGCATTTTAATGAGGTCACCTAATTGGTGCTGCTTATTGTTTTTTTTGGTTTTTTTTCACAGAGACTTTTCTCCTGGCATTTTCAAAAATTACATACATAAGACCATTTATATATTTCTTTCAAAGTGAAATGTCTTGCAGATAAATTTTAATAATAAAGACATTACTCATTCATTTATGGAGCCTGAGGATCCCCCTTTATAAAATTGATCAACATTTGTCTATCTTATTTATGATGACACTGTCAATACAGGCACAAACCGCACTTCACCTGTATATGATTATGATACCCAATTTCAATGTCCATGTATGTGTGTCAAGAAAGATATATTATGGAGCAAACAGAAGATCAAGGACAAAAAAGATTGTACTGAATTCAGGCCTTTTATTTACCAGTATATATTTATTCTGGAGTGTGGGTGAGAGGGGGGATTATGCATCTAATATATATTTGCCTTATTGATTAAACAGACACATTTCATTCGTAACTTCATAGCATATTCTGGATATACAGAAAACTGTGCTAATTTTCTTCCTTTTCAAGGGCAAAAAATTTAGGTCATGCAATGCTTATTTTTCCCTTTAAAACAGAAAGAAGTCACTTCTATAGTAAATAGTCCATTACTCCCTGAGGACTATGCATTCCCTGTTGCCTTTTTTATTCTTATGATTTTGAGGAATTTCACAAAGCCTTGTTTTTCAGTTTTTAAAATTTATAGCATATATTCCTGGAAAAAGATGGATTTAGCTATAAACATCTCTCTCTCTCTTGATCATTTTCATTCAACATGTGACTCTGTAACTTTTAAACATGTCCTTGTTCAAAAATATACATGTAGTCTGTTTTTCAGAAAATAGACCAATCCTATATGACTTTTGAAAACCACAGGCATTGCTAATAAGATTCACACCAAATTGTTCATCATACTTGATAGAACTTTTTCAAAAAGTGGCAAATATAACAATTCATCAAGCAATCTGAAATTCCTTGGCCTTTCCAGTAAGCTCATAATTTCCAAGAATTATACCACACAAGCCAAGCTGCATGTATGTAAATAATATACTTGGAACTATTTAATTATGCTGCAGTAAAACGATGAACCCAATCCCTATTCCTCCCCCGCTAATCGGTGTACAGTAAATGTCAGCTATATCCCAAAACACATAGGAGGCCTTTGTCAATTTCCTATGCAATTATTCACATCAGCAAGGTTAGATAGATATCTCATCTCCTTGACTTTTCTGAATTGTTAAAGCAGGAAAAAATTTTCTAGCCTGGAAGTTGAAAATATCAAAACCAGAAGAAAGTGAAGCAAAAGGCTAATGAGACACAATGCTCACCTGAGTAAAAAGTCGAAAATTTTTTAAGTTAAATTTTAATTTTAAAAAGTTTTCAACTAGCTCTTTAATTAAAAGAAAGATTTTTATCCACTGCCCTATCTTAGCCCCATCATAATCATTAGGGATCATAATGTAAGCATAAGAAACTAGACTCCACAGCATGAGATTGATGTACTGTTCTCGGAAAATAAATAAAGCTTTTTTCCTGTATACATGCAATATGTGTAATTTGATCCAATTTAATGTCCAGGGGTCAAAAAAAATATATCACAGAATTTGCTGCTGCTAAAAAATCATTAAATTTCACCTTTTCTACTCCTGTGGTTCTTGAAATTTTGAAATCACACTCTCCTTGCCTTACCTTGATTTTCTCCCCTTGAATGTTGGTATTCTTTATGTACAATTCTGATTCCCTATTGTGGCCCAAACCTACAGTGGGGTGGGGGAAGGAGGATCTGAATCATTCTAGAAATTGGTCTATCTCAACAAACTTTCAAGTAATTTTTACTGATTCACTGGTGAGTGTTTTAATGATCAGATACACTTTGTAAAGCTTTGCCTATCTATATTATCTCCCCTTAGACGAAAACTTGACCCTTCATTTGAACCATTAAAGATCTATACAAAACAGGGCTTTTTTGTCATCCTTGATTCAATTTTGGCCCAGTCCTTATCATGAAGATGACACCTAGGGCCACTACAGTGGAAATGCAGTCATTTACTGTATAAATTTACTTTCTCTGCATATGAGCGATTTTTGCTAGGTATACGGTTAGTTATTTACTGCTTAAATTTGTCATAGTGTATTTAAAGTTCATTGAAATATAATGCGATTCTAAGAAACCCATATTATGTTATTTTCTTTTTGCGGATTGCAGATTAAACAGAAATAGTGATTTTAAAATTATGACCCTGTAGAAAAAAGCATGAAAAGTTCTTCAAGAAGATAAAACTTACCAACAACAGATAATGTCTTGAGTTTGAAGTCGTTTCCGTAGAAAATGACAAAACAGAGAGAAGGGTCATGTCTCCGCGCTTCTTCTGGCCACCGGTCAAAATCTTTACTGTTTCTGCCATCTCTTACTTCACGAACTTCTCTGAGGTTCACTGAAATGTACACATGGTAAAAAGTCAATAATCAATCTCAAAGTTTATGCATTTTGACAAGCATTCATTGCTGCACTTAGAAATCTCAATGAAAATGTCATTATTGTACCAAGTAACATTAAAAGTAAAGTGATGTTAGAATTCATTCTGTTTCACAAAATATGAGGGTGGCCTCCATATATATACAGCTTGTTTTTTGCTTCATTAATAACAGCAGACACTTTTAATAATGTACTAGGACTTACACTACTGTGCAAAGGTTCATCATAGTGAGTTAAAATATTATCTATATAGCCATGTCCAGTTGCTGGACTGAACTTTCTCAGAATACCATAACAATTTCAATTTCCTTCAGTTTTCTCTTCTTTTGAGACATAAAAGGCACCCCCTCCCCTACCACACACACAAGAGAGATCAATTGGGGATGTTCACTCCTCCTAGGCACCTGATCCCAGCTCTGGAATTTCCAGGGAGTCTGTGTTTTATGCTCTTTTCACATTTTTGTATTGTTTGTAGATTTTTATTTAGATCATGCAATCACTGTTTATTATTTTCACCTTTAACAGTATCTTTCTCACCAAAGTGCATTGATTACATTTTTTAAAATAAGTCTTTTTTTCATAATCTCTGAGCTTGTCCAATTTCTTTTCTATAGGTATAAATGTCGACCATGGCCACTTTATTTGAGCATTCAAGCATCTTCATCAAAACAAAGTAGACTGAAATATGATTCAGCTCGGCACACAGTGTGACAACTCTTTAAAATTAGATAAACTTTAAAATGAACCTTTTCTTCCTAAAGTAAACATGGGGTAATACAACCCCATTTTACCATGGTTTCTTACATATATAAAGAATTTTAAAGTAACTATATTATGAGTAAATAAGAAGGCTTGAGAATTCTAAAATCCGGTAATTGAACTATGCAGAGATATGACTTTATTTGTTTATATGTAAACATGAATCCACATGCTGCATACCAGCATAAAACATCTATTAACTCAATTACTTGGATGTAAAATCGGGGCCCTAAATTGAGACAGAAAATGTGTGCCAGTGTAGAGTATATACACCAAAGGGAAAAAATATCATCAAGTGAAATATAAAACACTTGTAAACATTTTATCAATTCTGCAATACAAAAATTTGTTTTCTTAAATAATAAAACCGCATTACAGGACGCTATGAAACTTAAATATTCACTTGTGAAATTTTCAAAAGCAATAATTTTTTTACATACATGTACTTCATCGCTTAAGGTATTTACATATGATGGATGTTAAATATATTTAAGTGTGCAACAGAAAACATTGAAGGTTCAAGATGCAAGGCTAAGATTACATACAAGGTCAAAATCTGGAGACTTGGGATGTGCATTCATGTACAGGATTATCTAACTTACAAATGTACTTTCACTATGTTCAAGGAAATGTGCTAAATGCAGTAGACATATCTAGAATGTTAGGTCAACATTACAGTTATCAAACTGCAAACTTCATGTTTTTATTTTGAGGGAAAAACTGAACACAAAATATGGGTTAGACAAAGATCGAACCACTGACAGACTGACCGAAATCATACACGGACACTATATATATATACATTTAAATCTACACCCACTTAATATGCACTGTTGGCACTATATATATTATATAAATCTATACCTCTCCCACCACAACCCCCCCTCTTTATTTTTAGACTAACAATATACATGTTAAATAATATTAACTACAGAACTGTAACTCTCTGCTTGAGAAAATTCGGACAGATAAAGCAGAGAGCTTAACAGTTCTAAATAAAAAATTCTTCAAATGTCACCAGCATGGTGTAAGTGGTTAGAGTGTCTGCTCTAAAGTCACAGAGTAAGGAGCTGATCTTTATGTATTGGGTTCGAATCCACTATGGGATGTGGAGACCCGTCCTTTGGATGAGACCGTATATAATTACAGAGGTCCCGTATTGCTGTAAGTGTTGGCACAAAAAATCCCTTACTGCTCAATGGCCCTGAGTGCCGAGTATAGGTATAAATTCTTTTCAACCCTACACTGGGAAGTGATGGCATGAATGAAAAATTCCTGAGATTGGCATTAAACAACAACAACAACAAAATCACACATAAGTTGACAATTTTGCTGCAGAGTAAAAAAAAAGTTACCATAATATTCTATGGCTTACAGTACCTATGCTGAAAGGGTTTTCTTTTGAATTTGAAAATTAGCTGCCTTAATTAACCTTCACATGTGTGTATCTAATAGAAACGGCCTTTTCCTCTGATAATGTGTCACCTTTGGCTTAGTCAAAAAGAGCAGGTGATTTTGGGGATCAAGTACCACCTGCCATGGGATTCGTATTTCATATGTACTTATAGATGTAAGCTTTTCCTAAAAAATTATCTGTTTTTATTCATTTCCATACAATGGCATTAACTTGTCAGGGCTAAAAATGCTGGTTAAATAGTTAACATATTTAACTGATGACTCAAAATATCACAGTGACAAGTGCATGTGACAAACTGTTACTATTTTAAATTTCAGCAGCCTCTGCTTCTGTTTCACTCAAAATAAAATTCTATATTACAGTTTTACAACAGTTTTCTTTTATAATATAGGCCTACAAAATAAGGATTGGTTTGACACAGCATGGTCAATCCGTAATATAGCAATGAACTGTACTCACGCGTTCCGTCGGGTTTGCTTCCCATCGCTCGGATCCAGACCAGCTGTCTAGTTTCCAGTTTCACTTGCAGCGTTTTCTTTTCTGGTCTCTTTTTGGAGAAAAAGATGGTGACCACCAGCCCCCTTTCGAGGCAGCGATAGATTTCCACTTCATTCATCGTTGTGGCCATCTTTCGCTTTTGTTATTTTTACTGTAGATTTTCAAGTCAGTCAGGCCGCATGATAAATAAATCTATTTTGACACCAATGTTTTCTTATCTACAGTTTTACACGGTCTTCGTTAAAGTTACATAGCAAGAAGGAAGTTGATTAATCCACCATAATTGTCAGGTTCTACCCTTTCATGCTTCGTCCATGTTGACGAACAATAATCTTCCGGGAAACCGATCTTATGCTAAGGGCAGTAACTCGAGTGCACACACGCGTTCGGAACACCTTTGTGTGCAACCTTTCTATACATTTTTTAAAAATAACTTTTCCCCAAGAAATTAAAAATAATGCTGAATTTAATAAATTCATGTTATGAAAAATTCTATACTAACAAATAGATCAAAAATTCTATTATTATTATTATTTTTTTTAATTTAAATTAAAAAAAAACAAAACATTTTTCTGCTATAGTGCCTAGTGAATATCTGAACATCCAAATAAATATGATGCATTCTACATTTTTTCCCCAGATGTTTGAGACTTCTTTTTCTCTCTTCTCATTTAATTCGTTAGTGTAAATGTACCAGGACACTAAATAATCAGGCTCTTCAGGATAAAATCTTCATGTTGATTTTTTCTCTCTCAAATTAAATTTCAACATTCCAATGAACTTAAGAACTGGACTTTATTTTTAAAGAACCCTGCACAAATTGATTTTTAAAAAAAATTTAAAACACACTTGTACAAAAATAAATGAAAATTAATTATACACAAATAAAAAAAAAACTTTTGGATTATTTAATTTCATTTATTATCTTTTTTTTTTGGCGCACTACATCACTGAATAGTTGAACATCCAAACATTTGTAATAAGACTTTTTTTGTACAAGTCATCACCTTTAAAATTCAAGTCAATATTTTGTGAAAATGGACACATGTATCGGTATTTAAAACAAACAATTCATAGTCATTAAACTAAAGGATTATAGTATATGAGCTTACTTTAGCATGACATTGCTTCAATTTTGTTGCAATCCTTTGCTTATTAATTCATGCAATAGATAAATGTTGGAATACAATAATACACATGTATAGTACATTTAACACAAATCATACTGAGAGCACAAGTTCATTTATACTGTGATACCCTATTTAAATATATCCACTGAAATTTAGTATACTAAAATCAATACACACAATGTCAGTCTGTGTTTCACTTTGAAGTAAAATAAAAAAAAAATGGGCTCTCCAACTAGATAATGATATTGAAAAATCAAGATACTTACTTATATTACCTCTAGGGTTCTTTTTTTAAAGTTTATAAGAACAATTTGTAGTGCATTACTACAAGTATACATAATACAAACAATTATAAATTGACTAGACCTGCCCAGTCTAGCATTGCTACATGTCAACATACCATCTGAGTAATAAGATGGTTAATAAAGTTTTGACCCCAATAAAAGCAACACATGTACAATAAAATTAACTCGCTATCATCTTCTCCCTCAGAATTTTAAACGAACCTTTTCCCTAAGTTTTAAAGTCTAATCAAACATGCATAAACTTTCATGTTTATACATGTAGGCTCATGTAATTTTATTTCAATTATTAGGCCAAAAAAAATTAATCAATAGTTTCTCAGGCACCGCCGCATCAGTTCAAAAACGGCCGCATTGATCATTTTTATTGACATATGGAAAAGGGAAATAACTCAATTTTCTATTTTTCCAACTTGTAAAAGAAAATCGAGTTATTCCCCTTTTCATAAATGTTAAGATAGACGTTTTTATTAGAAAAACAATATATTTCTTCTTAATTTACAGTACTGTATGAATTAACTTTTAAATAAATGTTTAGAATAACATTATTTAAAGTTGAATACATATTAAAACTAATTTCAGAGAACAAAAATTAAGAAAAAGTAGATATAATTATTTTATTGAACAAATGGCTTAAAAAAGGTGTAAAACTTGCTTCAAAAAAAAAAAAAAAAAAAAGCCTGCCTGCCGCATTGAAATTTGAATTTTTTGGCCTGAGAAACAATTTATTAATTTTTTTTTGCCTTACGATGTTAATTTCTTAAAATATGTTTCTGAAAAAATTTTTCCTTAAATTTACAATTATCATAATAAATACAAAACCAAGAAATTTTGACATGCAAAACCTAAAAATATTAAACAAAAATGCAATCTCATGTTAGGAAACAGAATAGATGGAAAAAAAATCTCTAAAAAATATCCTTTTATAATTTATGGTACAAGTATGTTTTTATAATAAATTTCTAAAGTCCTGAGCAGTTAAAAAGGACACTTTAAATTTTTTATTTACTTTACTTTTTTAAGTACAATTTTGCAGAATGCACACATACAAGGTAATAAACATATATTTTTTAACAGTATTCATTGTAAAAGTACAGACTGTTGATTTTCATTCAGAAAATCAAATGTGTTAACAACAAAAGCACATATCAATGTAAGCTTCATTGTGCAGTTACAATCATCAATTTTCAAATTTAAGTTAAAAAAGATTTCATAAATGGTTGAGTTCTGCAAATTTCAATGTAATACTTACTATTTTTGATTTAAAAACTCATTAAAAAAGAAAATCCAGTATATATATTTTAGTCCTATGTTTTATTTCCAGTATTTTTTCTAATATTTCTACAGACACAACAAAATAAAAATCAACAATACCACCCTCCTTGAGGACATTTTTAAAATTCTGTATAAAACTTCAAATTCACAGAAAAAAAAATAATTAAAATGTTGATAGACAATTTACACATCCACATCAGAAATACAGATACTTAGATATTTCTGCTGACTGAATTGGTCATTTTTCGGCTCTCTATAGAAATTCACTGACCCCCCTTCCCCTCTTTCAGTGCTTGTGATAATACATTTATTATTGCTGTCAATTTTTTCTCATGTGGCAGTGAATCAATTTCTTCTTTATCTGTAACTTCTGGCATCTGAATGTCTAATGTAACAGTCTGAAAAAAATGAAATACACAAGTACTTTAAAATATTGAAAAATCCCCCCCCCCCCCAAATAAAAAAAATGTGGTGTTTGAACATGCATCTAAAATACATAGTTAATCAGAGGTTACAGAGTTCACCTCAGCGTATGTGGTCTTTAAGTAATGTAAAGTCCTACATTAATTAAACTACTAATCTAGTACATGTAGTGTACATCCCAAGATGCAACATATAAGCAATTTTGATCTGAAAGGGCTTTCAGTTTCTTGGGAATGAACTTATGAACAAATTTAATTCATCCTAAAAATTTAATTCAAATTCAGCATCTGAAGCAAGTTTAAGAATGCCCATCCCTTTATGCATCATCCAAACAAACAAGTTTGTTCAGATAGGCCTTAAAGATTCTTGGTATTAATGAGCATGGAAATTGAAGATCAGATCCAGCATCCAAAACAAATCAGATAGTGTGCAGCCTTAAATGAATCATCCGTGCAAGTTTGGTCAAGGTTTGGAAAATGGTTACTTAAGAAAGAACTTGCTCCAAAACCTTAAACCTTGTCCCTCATCTAGAATATGAAGGTTGCATTCAGCATCCTATGCAAGTCCAGAAGCATGCATCCTTAGATATATCATCTATGTTTGGTGAACATAGAGCTTACAATTTCTCAGCATCCAAAATCAGCTTGGTAGTGTGCATCCTTAAATGTATTATGATTTATCCATGAAAATTTGGTCAACATAAGGGCTTATTGTTATCAAATTATGTACTTGGAAATGCAACCTACACCAAAAACTTTAACCTGTGCCAAAAAACCTTAACTTGCTCTAAAAACCTTAACCTGCCATTCCTTAGCTGAAATTGCCCGTCTGAAACCTTGACTGGTACAATGAAACATACTAGAGGCATCCTTAATGCATCTCTGATTAATGTAAGACATAGAAGAACTTAAAAAGAAAACTTCTCCAAAAATTTTATTCTGTGACACAGATGCTGCGGGTATCACCCCCATTTCATTGAGGCCAGCTAAAAATTCTAATTAAAATTAACATACATGTACTTAAATAATAAAATTAATGAATATAAGTTTAATTTATGAAAAAGTAACAGTTTTCAAGACCAATTCTTTCAAATAAACTTATAGAGAGGTAAAACTATTAACACGTACATTTCGTTTTTGTTTGACACTGAAGTTATATGCATTGGTATGGCTATTGCTCTGAACAGGACTTCCATCTAAGGACATAAGAATCTCTCCTGGCTTGGCCCTCCTAGTGTCTGCTGGGGTCAGTGGGACCCTTAAAGTAAAGAATATACACTATATTCATATCATTCTTCATAAACCTTCTATATTCTAGAAGTGTAGTTTTTTAAAGTTGTATTGTATACATGTACATATACATGTCAATATACAAGGTACATGTAACATGTATGGAAATTAAAGTTCCACTTTGTATTTTACATGTACCTGTAAACTGGGCACAGGGGGGCAGAATTTACAAAACCATACACTTCTTTTCAGAAGCATGGTAGACTGGTTGTTTAGAAGTTTTCATATGCTTATCAAAATAATGTCGTGTCAATTTTTGTGGTATTCTGATAATATACATGAATAAAATCTTTTTTTGTTTATCAACATAAATACAAATACACATAAGTGTATACACAGACACATGTAAGTGTATCTATACAGGCCAAGAGAAAACACTGGAATATTTCATAGAAAGACCAATAAGACAGATTAACATTTCAGTGATGAAACAGATAAACATGACAATCAATTCATAAAAGACCAATAAGACAGATTAACATTTCAGTGATGAAACAGATAAACATGACAATTAATTCATAAAATTGAAAAACTCAAAGATCCCACCACCGTCAAAAGCTCACTAAGGCCAGGTAAAATTAATCTTTAGATTCTCATCCTAATTTGCTAAAAAATTGGGGCGGGTGGGCGGATTTTATTTTTTATTTTTTATAATTGTTAATTTATATATAGGCCTAAGTATCAACAAAACAATGGACGCCACGTACACATTTTTTTTCATTACCTTAATGCAAATATGAATACATTTAATTCTTTTCATATTCTTTTAAATATTTAAAGAATTTTTTTTCTTTAAAAGTTAAACATTTATTGTTAATTAACAAGTTATCAAGTACACATTATACGGCACACCCTGAACAAAATGAGGTAGGGATGCCTGACTTTTTATTTTGCAAAATCTAAATAAATGTTCTAATAATTATTCTACTGAAAAATCTAGGCCTTCTCATAAGTCTGTCTACGATGTTGTAGATTTTGTTTATTTCAAAGCAAAGTCACACAGCTGGAGATCGTTATATATAACTTGACCAGGTGTCATTTTACTCGTCTATTTTTACTTAGTTACAATCTCTCTACATACTTGCTCCTGCCAGTGATGGTATCTATATGTGTTTATGCTATTTTTTCTTCTCTGCCTTCTCTATACTGACAAATTATCTTTTCCTTACACATTTAAACTTCTTTTATTGCCGATTTTTCTCCATTCTTCACATGGCGTTTTTGCTATTAATAGCGACACGCGACTTTTAATACAGACGGGAGATAACTCTTAAACTTTGAACCAAATTCTTACTGAATAAAAATACATGAAAATACCCAAAAATCAAAATAAAAAACATCGGGGCGGGACATTTTGAGAGGGACGGGCGAGGATGAGAATCTAAAGATTAATATTATATGGCCTAAAACCCATCTGAAAACACAATATTAAAAAAAAATCATTAGGCTACATAAAATTGAAATTCTGGTTCTCAGGCTCATGCACATCCTTTTGAGGTAGCCGCATAGCGAGTTTTAATGTATTTTTGATAAAATAAAAAGTTGGTATTGCGGAGACCAATCCAGAAAAAAAATTCCGTCCTAATTTTTTTGTAGTTTATGACTACTTTGTTTGAAAATATATTCAAGGACATTGCCTACGATGTTCACAAGCTGATAAACAATGGATAAAGCAAACCTTTTGATCAGACATGGAAAGTATATCTATGAATAAAAAAAATTATCTTTATTTTAAAGAAAATTTGAAAAATTAAAATTAAAAAAGTACCTCCCTCTTCTACTTTATTGCCAATAAAATGATAAATAAAATGCCTCCCTATCGCATCTACATGTATTTAGGAGAAAATTGGCCTGAGAACCAGAAAATTAAATTTAGACAGCCTTACTCAAAATGAGGTTCAAGAATTGATAAGTTGTCATTTTCCATGAGTTGTCTTTCTTTGACTTGTGTTTTTGGGAGTTTTTGAATTCTGATCATGTTGATATTGATGAATTGTACCTATCTCTGAGTTAAATACGAGTCATGTGTCAATGAGTGAAAAATCTGTGCAGACCATATACAGATTTATATATAGTTTCTTACCTTGGATCAAATTTGGGTGTAACGAGTGGTGTGTTGGACCAACCTGCATCAGCTAACGTACGATTAACTGGGGTCATATATTTTTTCTGTGCTGATCCCAAAAAGCGACTGCAAGAGTAAAATGAAATACTAACACTGATACTAGTTCTGCACACAAACAGCACAACATTGATTACAAACTACGTCAATAAACAGCTTCTTCCATGTAACAGTTGCCATTGACAAGGTGACCATCACCCTAAATGAATGCTACTGTATATACCTAAATATGCGCAAGGAATACATTATTGTGTAATTTGGTGAGAAGCACCTCTTACTAAATAAAACAACATCCTTTTGTTTTTATGTCGCTGAAATCAAAATAAAATCTCTTGATCAACTGTCTACTCATGAATTACTCATGATTTGACGGCTTAGGGACATTTCTCTAATAAAAAGGATTCTCGAAAAGTAAGGAATCAACAGTATATGATAACTGTGTATTGTAAAATATGTGGTACATAGAAAATTGGAAAAGGAAAATTATCAGAGCTGTTTCATTACCATGATTAAAATCATTATAAAAAATTCTTAGAGCATTAAGGAAAATACCTTTTAAATGCAACTCCTGGAGATGGTGGGGGCATGAACTTTTTGGCAGAAGCAAATCTCTTCAGCCCAGGGTCTGGCAAAGTTCTCTAGAGAAAAGAAATGAAAGCTCAGGATATCTATATTGCCTGAATTTATATTTGCTTCATTCAGTGAAATACCTGTATTTATTATATACATGTACCTAACATGTATCACTCAATTTTACCGTAGAATTAACGCAATCACATGACGTCATGATCCAACTTTCCAGATCACCACACTGTGGTTTTCTGAATCCATATCACCACTCTCTGAAACTGATGACGTAGTACGCAGAAACATGAAGTTATTTTTCTTGCGATTTAAAAAGTCCATTGTTATTATGCTTTGTTTTATGGATAAATATTATACAATTGATCTCCAAAGTTTTATTTTGCTATATTTAGCTAGTTATAAGGGGGTATATAATAAATTTATCACTATAACAGTAACTTGATCCGAAGAGCCGTATCACGTCTCGTTGACAGGCGTGGATCATCAGATCAAACTCGATGCTTCGCGTCTCGTTAGATCTGATGATCCGCACCTGTCAACTCGACGTAATACGACCCTTCGGATCAAGTTACTGTTATTATAATATATATGCATCAATGCAAGACCACCAACACCATAACCCTAGCTTAATTGGGGATAGATTTTTAATATTTTATGAATATTTATATGGTCATTTGAGCAAAGAAGTGTTTTAATTACACTATTTTTTTTGGCATTTATATCCATGCATGTACACATGGTGTTAAATTTCATTTAATAAGACAGGGGCATAATTCATTTTAATCCATAAATATGTACTGTACTGGGTTATTTTTGCCTTTCTGCACTTCCGGACAATTTTGTCCCGTTTTAAATTTGCACAGTCATAATTCTGTTTAAGAAATTATGCTGTGCTCTTTGCATTCGCCCAGCTTTAAATTCTCCAGACCATGAGGAGGGCAAAAGGGGCGAAACCAAAATGGGGGCAAAATTTTCTCTGTATAAAGTATTCCTTTCCTGTTTTGTTTTTTGTCATCTACAAAGTATAACATATATACAGAGTCCTCATCTAAAACTGACCTTGTCCATTTTGTTCCCATTTTCTGTGAACACATCGTCCTCCATTATAGTGTCTTGAATGTTCAGATTTGTTGCTTTGGCCCGTGAACTACAAATAATAATAACTCAATCACAAGTACAGTTATGTATTACGACCCACAACAATTTTATTGAGGATCAATTTTGGATCAACCTATGCTTCATGGAATTCTATAGCTGTTTTTCAGCAAACTAGTATTCAAATATTGTTATGCCTTACAATTATTGTGACCTCTTAGCACTCATATTTTTCACATTCAAAATGTGTCAAAAACCAAACCTCAAGCTGACGCTAAACCTAGAAAAAATTTTGGAATGGCCTATATAAATGATTTTATCTTCCAGGTCTTACAAATGTCTTCTCAGGCTTGCTGGAAGATCTGGAAATAGCTCCTCTTCCTCCTTCTCTTCTTCTCCATCATCCGCCTCCACATTTTCTTTTTCTGATTCTGGTTTGCAATCTGCAAGTCCTGTTAAACCAAAGCAAAATATGAACAATCTATGGTAAAACAAATGCTAAAAAATATATCAAGCTTTGAGACCATCACCTTTATATTAACAATAAAAAACTGGCAAAAATAAATTGAAAACATGATCAGATAAAACAAATACCTGCATATTCTTCTAGGGTCATTTCAAGGTTCTAAAATTAAATCACAGGAAAACTGAGATGTAATAGAAAAAATTTTTTTACATTGAATAAGAAATCTGTGAATGTACACTTGCATCATTATGTTAAATTAATCACTATTACTTATACTTCCTATAAATATAAATCTAATATCAAATAATACTGGAATCGTGCACTTACTGTTTTTCCAAGTTTTTGTATTTCATATTGATGAAAAAGTCGGAACTGTTTGAACAAACTAGACCTAGTCTGCTCAAAAGACTGTAATTTTTTCTCAACTGTAATAAGAACAAGAAAACAGGATTCATTTCAAGTAAATAATGCTAAAAATACACAGGTATATAATAATGTCTATCTGTCAAAAATTGTCAAATTTACAGTAAACTAAAAATATTTACACATGAATTTATTATGTAACTTTGAGAAAAGACTTTCAATGCAGACATATGTGACACATTCAAAGGGGTTCTTTATTAAAATTTATCATAGACTTGTTACATGTATGAATACAACTGTTCATATAAATAAGCTCTAGGGCTGCCACGGTTCAGACATTTTTCGGTTCAGTTCGGTTCAGAAAATAAATTCTCGGTTTTCGGTTTTTTCGGTTCGGTTTTCATTTTGAGAATTTAAATAAAACATCTTTATATATATCAAAGGATAATAAGGATTAAGGACATTGTAGAAAGTACTATTTTGCTGACACAAATTTCTATCCATTTTATTCAACAGAACAAGTTGTTAAATGTAACAAAAAATAACAAAGTAATAAACTTCTTGTTTAAAATAAAATAAAATAAATATAGTTATTGACTAGAGTTATCACCAAATCACAAGTGTGGGAATACTTCACGTTTTTGAAAGTAGGGGACGTGGTTGACAAAACAATTACTTGTGATTTGGTTTTCCTTCCACATGTGTATGCCATGTTTAAATGTCTTCGATGTTACCTGTATTTTCATTGGTTAAAGAACCCTTCATTGAAATAAACAACCAATCACAACGCGTGTTGCAAGCAAATTAGTATTATAGAAAAGATAAAAAAAACCGAACCGAATTCCGGAAAACGTGACTCGAACCGAACCGAATGCCATTTCGGAGCGGTTAACCGAGTTTTCAGTTAACCGTGACAGCCCTAATAAGCTCTATATTAAACTACAAATTATTCTAAGACACTTCATAAATCTTTGCCTCACCCATAGTATCAAAATCTTTCAGGTACATCTCTAATTTTTCCCTTTTTTCCCTGTTAGTGATTTCACCCTCATCAGCATCTGAAACCCTTGATGTTTTCCGGGTTTTTGCAGCCCGTGTCACTTTTCTTCTTGGCATTTCTATATTCCAAATTATTTAAAAGCTATTAAATTACCATATTATAATCACAGAAATGAAATTTTGAATTTACATATTCACTTTTTAAGGTTCACAACCTACAGGGTAACAGGGGTCAGTAATTATGTCCCTTTCATGATGGTAGAAGGTGTTTTTTCTCTTAGCTATCTTGAAAATTTTCAAAGAAAGAGCATTATTAGACTTAAAAGGATGTCTAAAGCAAAACAATGAAGCAGACATCTAATTCATTTCAGCCCATATTAAATTGAAACAAGCAGTCAATCCAGGTACAAAACCCCAAATGAGATTATGTTACATTGCTCTGAGATCTGGAAGAGACATCTGTCCAAAATTTGTTGTCTCGACAAATCTCGCTGAGATTAGGAAAAAATAACCCGCCTACTTTAGCGCCAATTTCTGGACTCTGAAGCATTTACTTATTTCATTATCATAGTTCTGTCCCACAACAATGCGGAAGAAAAGCTCCTATGGATTTCATCAACTGTCAGAGAGCTCGAGAGACAGATTATTCTCTTAGCGAATCAAATAATTAAGAAGGAGAAAGAGAAAAACAAACATGCTAGACATAAGTAATGAAGGCTTACATTTGGTGTCAAATAAAATCTTAATCTTATGGATACTCTGGTCGTTTTTTATTTATTATTTTTTTCTTGAAATGATTTAGTTTACATCCCTAACGTAACTATATAATCAAAACATCTCTACGTTACGTCTACATTTTTAAAAACATTTAGACACCAGCCCTTGTAAACACACAAACATACTTCAATATCTGTATTTTTCTCATATCTAATTAACATTTACAGGGGTTAATTTTAAAGATATCCATGTAATCCATCACTTACTAGACTAGAGTCTACCTTTTTACCGCTTTCATTTGAATTCTTCTACGTAGAACCACGAATGAATAGGTCTCACTAAAAGTTCATAACATAAAACGTAGTAATGACCGATATGAAGATCACGTGACAAAGTTAATGTCGTAACTGTAATGATAAGAGAACTTTTTCCCGGAAATCAGTATTAAAAGAATTTACGCAAAAAATTAACTGGAGCCTATAGATATACTTATTTTATAAGACATATATTATAAGCTAAAGATGCTTTCCAATTTTTACGAGGTAGGATTTTCACGTTTTGGCGAGATTACGTTTTTTTTTGTTTTTTTTTGTTTGCCACCGATTTTTGAGTTGGATTTTTTTTTGGACTGAGGTGGACCCCCCCGGAAAAATTCCTGGATCCACGCCTGAAAACATTCCTTATATTTATATTTTCCATGTCTTAAAGCAGGGGCCTATATGATATATATGTCTCTGCTTAAAGCATCAAAAATATACTTAATATTTGAATTTCTCGCTGCCCTATTTCATGCATAAGTGACCTTGGCCCCCCCCCCAAAGAAAATGCAGATCCCCCCTTAAAAAAAACTTGGATATGGTTTTAAAAGTTGGTATGAAAAGTCATAGGTAAGAAGATTTGGAAGTCAACGACTACACCCCCACCCCCACGAAATAGGATTTTCACGTTTTGGCGAGGTAAATTGTTTTTTTTTTTTTTTTTTTTTTTTTTTTTTTTTTTGCTTGTCAACAAAATATTGGGTTGGATTTTTTTCACGAGGGTGGACCCCATCCTGGAAAAAAAATCCTGGATCCGTGCCTGCTATTTTGTTGCATTTTTCTAACGATAGCAGTAGCCACATCCAATCCCCCTCCTCCAGTATTCTTTTAAAGGAAGCATTCATACAAAAGCCTGCGGAGTTTATACTTGTATTTTATTATGCCCCTGGCGTTATCGAAGATAAGAACATTTTTTCCTGTCGGTCGGTCGGTCTGTCTTGTCCGTGTTGTCTTGAGTATACTCGGCTTTCTTTGGGTGACAGTATTTGCTTTACCTTGACCACAGAGTTAGAGAATTTTTTACCTTTGTTATGAGCTGCCACACGGGGGAATCAGTGTTTCATGAATATATCTTGTTTGGTCCAAAAAAATACACAGTCGGTAAATTTTCACTGAAATCAATGATAGTTGTATGCATGCAAGGTCAAGAGATCAAATATCTTGGTACCTTAAGAAAGAAAACACTGACTTGTCAAATGTGAAAGTCGATCGAAAGTTATTGACAAGGCTATAGGTTTTTGCGGACAAACAGAAATGTAGCGTTCAGTCTTTGACCATAACGCTACCATAACGCTACACACCCCGTTATACAAAAAATGTGCAATTTACTGCGCAAGATTTATTGCGCACTGTTTAGGAGATTTTCTCCTCTTTCTAACATTGGTAAATCATATACCTTTTCCTCCATAATTCTAGACACATTTTTGAATAAATCTTTATATTTTATACACATCCCAAACCTTTAATATCGTCTCTACAAGCGATAAACTTGCTAGAATTATAATTTTCTGCAATCTTTAAGTAGTTCAAGCCAGTTTATCGCCTGCAGAGGCGACTATAAATTTTTTAAGGATTGAGAGGAGGATAAAATATACAAATTGGTTTAAGAACGTGTCTGGAATTAGGGGGTAGAAAGGAAGAAGATTTACCAAACTTGGAAGGTGGAGGAATTCTCCCAAACAGAGCGCAAAAAATCTTGCGCCGTAATTAATTGCACATTTTTTGCATTACGGGATCTGTAGAGTTATGGTCAAAGACAAATATATATAAAACCATAACGCTGCAGTTCTACAGCTATGTATAGTGGGGTATGTATTATCCTGTGGAGCGATTATTTTGGGGGGTTTACGATTTTTTCCTATTTTAGAGTTGATAAATAAATGTAATAAATATAATTTTTGAAAAAAAATATCCAGCAAGCCCTGGGGTTGAATATCGGTAGGGTGGGGGTGGGGGGCTGTCCACATTTTATGACTCAAAAATGCTGAAATCTTTTTCAAATAGCCAAGTCAAATGTTAAACACATATCTATATATATAAACTAATACCAAACAATTAATATCATCAGAATTTACTGACAACAATCTAAAATGTACTATAAAAAATTAAGTGCATGTAATATTTGAAATAAATGAAGTCAAGTAAACAGCGCTAACAGTTTTAATTAACATGTATACATTATATATGTCATTAAATAAGTATGTATAGCATCAATTCTTATTCTCATCTTCGCTATAGCCAAAGGTTTCTTTTTCGTTGCTCTCCCCACAAATCCTTTTTATGAGGAAAATAGCAGAAATTAACCCTTGGCTAGATGTCCTGATTCTTTGGTTCCACTGTTTGATCCGCGCCACATTTATACACTGGTACATTGTATGATTGCTGCCAGGCGGTGGGATTTGACCCCGCGGCATTTGTCAGCCAACCATTACAATAGAGAGAAACAAATCATCTAACACGCTCTGCTCTGAACGATCTATATCTACTAGCCGTGTTTCTGTGTATAAGAATTAGTCCATTTTGTGCAGCAGCTGAGAGGAGAAGGGATGCTCTGGTTTCTCTAGGAATGCCCCCTGTTGTGAAATGTCTATCACTGCCGTTGGATAAGGGACTTATTTCAGCACGATGAATCTGGTGGGGAAAGTGGCGCTGGTGACGGGTGGCGCCCGGGGGATGGGATATGCGTTCACCGAGGCCCTGCTGGATCAAAAAGCAAAGGTCAGTCTGAAATTATCTGTTTAAATTGAATTCGACGATAGAACGAGACTTTAATAAGTATATATTTGAAGTACAATTAAGTTATGTATATGTAAAAGAAACTGTTCATATCAAATAGAAAAACTATATACTAGTATTATTGTATTAGCACTATAGGTACATGTATCGTGTTTCTTTAGTTGTTTCCAGGAAGGTGTAAGGAGAACATTACAAAAATGCTAAGAGTTTTTTTTTATTATCTTTCTGTTTTCTTGTTTGAATTTAGATTTCAAATGTACACCTACTGTGAGGAACATTTGATTTCTGATCACCAAACACTGATATCTATATCAATATACATACCTTTCCCCCCAAAAATCGTGTTCAATGCTTTTTTTTTATTTTCATTTATCACATGATCAGTAACTTCATTAACTTGTTTAACATTCAGTTAGGCAGGTGATATCAGAGATTTAAAAAAAGGGGGGGTCGTAAACTAATTCAATTGCACGACAGATTCATTTAGATTAAGGTCATATGATGAATTTTATATATCTCAGAGAAAAATCTTGTTTGTAACAAAACAAAAACAAAGTTATATTTATGAATGAGTGTCGTAAATATGACATAACTTTCTCACGTAACTCTTCAAGATCCACTTAGAAATTTGTAATTTTATCTGACGCCTCTGAGATCTTTTGCTACAAGTACTCAATGACGAGAGTTACGCTAGAATATGACAAACCCTTTTTACTGTTGAAAAAAATCTCCCAACATTAAAGGAAATTTAATTAAGCCCTTTACATGTATATCATATTTATTGCTGTACAAAAACTCTCTTCCATGCATGCACATCGATGTGAAGACACGCAAACTAACAAAACTTAACAAACTTTTGAATGAAACATATATTTATTTGAGCAGTTTTATCGGAGAGGGGGACTTCAAGATATTTATCTTTTAGTTCAGAGAAAACATTAATGTAAAAAAAAATCCAGATAATCTTTTCAAAATTTGTGTTTTTTGTCATTTCCCTTCGAGAAAGGGCGGTGTATTTACTATAACTCGATCTGGTTTATTTTTTTCTTTCAAAAAATAATGCTGTAGAGGTAGATACCAGAGCAGTGTTAAATGAAATGAATCAAACATTTACAGCATATTAAAACATGCTCAAATACCAAGAGACCATCTATAAATGTTTTTCATTATACACTGTACTTTGTTTTTGAAGTTTATTGTCTGTAAATCACCGGAAACTTCTTGGCCCAACTTTTGAATGAGAACAGATTTCCATCATGATACGCTTAACTATAAATATTTGGGTGAGGGGTGTTTAGACGTTTAATTCACAAATACCCTGCAGACTTTTTGTTGTAGGTGTGTTTTTGTGACATTAATGAAGATTTGGGATTGAGGTCCCTCCAAGAGCTAAAATCTAAGTTTGGAGAAACAAATGTAATGTTTCAAGTATGTGACGTCACCAGGCAACAACCAATGGAAAGTGAGTAGGATTATTACAGATTGCAAATGATTTTTTCAAATTATTTAATTTAACTGTCATAAATTATCTACCATTGCGTTTGATAAAAATGAAAATTTAAATATGACATACTGTAAATAACTCACGAAAGCCAAATTTTTGCAAAAAATTATCCTACAAATTTCAACTTGTACAAAATACAAATCACGATGTCCCAAAATGAGAGAATCATTTTTCTCACTTATAAACTCGCGAAAACTTCCACGTACAATACCTTATTTCCAATATGACTTTTGGACCGACAGAGAAGTGTATAGGTCTAAATTCTTTAAAACTGGAATTTTTTTTGAATGTTTAAAAAAAATATGATGTTTTTCAAATACTGTACACATTTAACTGGACACTCCATGTATAAAGCAGCATTGCGCCAATAAAAACTACGTTAGAATTCCTGAGTGACATCATTTACGCTTCATTCACACGATGTTGATTAACACACTCATATTTCTACAAATGACAGTAAAATGTCGCGACCCAATTTTCCCCTCGGATTAATGTCAACAAAAAAGCTTAATAAATAAGCACACAGCGCATTTGAGATTTTGGCAAAAGAACATAAGGAAGGTCTCTAATTACTGTTTTTCAGCCAAACTTTTCAGGGGGAAGGAACTTTCATTTGAAATATGAAGACAACAGGAAAGATTTTTGTACATTTGCAACATTTTTATCTGTTTTGACAGAAAATATCAAGGCTTAAGAACATAAATAAGACACGTGCTTCTCGTTTAATTGATTGAAGGGATACATACGGAAGGATTTGGTTTTATGTGGCAAAAATTGAACAGCTGGCCGAATAAACAAAACATTTCCCTAATAATCCCAATATTTAACAATGGTTTTATAAAACAGAGAATATATATACTATGGCGATTTTCTTAATCAACACATTTTATAGATTTATTTCAAAGTGTCAAAGAGAAGTTTGGTTGTCTTGATATCGTCTGCAACAATGCCGGGCTGGGCGGAGAGACATATCCTTTATGGGAGAAAGCGATTGACGTTAATTTGGTGAGCATGCATGAATCTCTTCTGAAGTAATTTACCCCTTATTTCCTCAAAATGTACTCGCAGGAGAATTTTTTTTTATCTATAACGTCTCGTTAACACGAATTATCAATTGCAACTGCCACGAGTCAAAGGCAAAGCAAAAACAAAACAAAAAAAATGACAATGCACTAGGTAAATTATTGTTAATGAAATAATTCAACGGAAAAGCACATGTCAAGTACATATTTTTCATTATGATAAATTCTCCGTTAACCTATTCAGTGCACAGAGAGAAAACGTACCGAGCATCAGTCATATTCGAAACTGAAAGTATTTCAAAGTGCCGAAACCATCGTATTTACCCTTTCAGTCTCAATGGACACTGAAACTAGATGGATCGTCCTTCTGAGAAAAAAATATTAATTTTAAGGAATTTCCCATTTTTCATTGAAAACCGTATTATTGCCAAGAATAATTCTTACAACTGATTAGAAAAGTAACTGAGAACCCATTTCAGAGATATGCATGAATTTTTTTGAATACATAGAGAATAATACATACCCTTTTCCATATCACATCCTGTATCAGCCCGAGACACCAATATCAGCCAGAGGGCCGAAGGCCCGAGGGCTGATATTGGTCGAGGGCTGATACAGGATGTGATGTGGAAAAGGGTATGTTTTATTATATTTATTACATACTTAGTAATAAAATACAGTTGAGAAGAAAATAAGTAAATAATCATGCATGGACGTCTTACATACATGTACATAGTCTAATGTCTCATAAGATTTGGGTTTGTTTCTATTTCTATTTCAATGCACTTGATCCGTAATTTGAAAATATTCTATAGTATTACATGTATTTGTAAATTAAGATTAACCTTATTTTCAAAAAGTTAAAATTAAGAGAATATGAATCCACCAAAAATTGTGTATGAGTACAAGTACTGTTATTGTGGTTTAATTTACTAAGGGTGTGATATTGACGTCACAATAGCCGTATCAGCCCTGCAGGGCTGATATGGATTTGCAGGGCTGATACGGATATCAGCCCCGCAAATCCATATCAGCCCTGCAGGGTTGATACGGCTATTGTGACGTCAGCCATATCGCATATGCAAACAACCTGTATTTATTACTAAGTGTGTAATAAATAGAAATATTGCGTATATGATACACATTGATTCATTTGATGGACAGGGACGAGTTTTGAATATTATCAAATTTAATATTGGCTTATTTAAATTACGTACTATACTACTATACTGCTGGTACAGTGTATAATATGTAATTAACTAAAATCCTTTGTGAAATATTAACAAAAGCGTTTTATAACCAATATATCATGCCGTGTGTTTTCGGTCTTCAGGCTCATGCAGAGGCCGTAAAACTGCGATGAGCTCTTTTGATCTAAGTCTCACTTTTCCACTCTTTCCCTTTTGAAAAAGTGAGACTGAGATCAAAAGTGAGCTTGACTCAGTTTTACGGCCCGGAAGCCTGACGTATTTTCTTATGACAATTTTAAGAAAGTAATGATTTACATTTTTAACAAATCAAAATTGGTCATTCCTGGCACTTTGCTATAAGCATGATTTACTATAGAGTTTAGGAAAATCATTTTATGGTTAAGACAACATAATACAGTAAAACTCGGTTATAGCAAAGTCACTAGGACCTATAAAACTACTTCGCTATATCCGTATAAGGAATACGTTAAATTCACACAGCTGGGGATCTACGATAACTTCGCTATATCCGTGAATTCGCTATATCCGTGTTCGTACTAAACGAGTCTTACTGTATTTTCTAGAAAGGAACGACCAGGGGAACATTGCTGGCTCTGGAACACATGAGGACAGACAGAGGGGGAAATGGCGGCGTTATCATTAACGTGTCGTCTGCAGCAGGTACATATATCGTAACTTTGTCGTATATTACAGTTCCCCGGGATCATAAAATCATATTAGAATAATGTCAGAATTTCATTCACAAAAATTACTTTCATCAACTTGCACCAAAATTAAAATTGACAACACAAAGTAGGAAACTATATGTAGTTGTTCTGTTCTTAAGTTTTGGGACACCATTCAACTTTTGAAAAATCAAAACTGCTTCATGATCCTTGGACCAGAAAAATGTCTTTTTATTGAAGAAAAATCAGCTAAATTGTAGCAGATTTAAACATTTTGTTACGAAGGAAACACCAGTAACGTTGTTGTACATGTAAGTTATATACCAGATATCGTTTTGGCAAAACATCAGACACATACCGAATTTAACCTTTCACTAACCTCCGTTTTTTATTTACAAAGTTTAACTGATTTAATCACAAAACTACACTGAAATTGAATATCAGTATATCAGATTAAAAATTAAAACAACGGTAACCCTTTGTTTCTGCCAAACCGTTTTGTTCATTAAATTTTAAACTTGGAGACTAAACAAAAATATACAGTATAAATCGCTGTTGAGATTCGTTGAGATAAATTGTATTTTGAATGAAAACTGCGAAGTTCTTTTAAATGAACCATCTTCCATTTGAGATGAAGATTGTGTTATCATTTCAGGTTTGAACGTGAACCCACTATCCCCCGTTTACAGTGCAACAAAAGCGGGCATTATAGCGTTAACTCGAAGTTTGGCGGTAAGAAATAGATAACGACTCTGACATCTATAGCTCTATATTCCATCAATCTGATGTAAAGGAACGTGAAGAATCGGTACATTGAACTTAAATTTGAGTAATTTTTGAAAGTGCACGTGTGTTTAGGGAGATGCGATGTAATCGATCATGTTGAAGATGATAAAAACACGGTAACATGCTTATTTTTACTGCTCATTTCATGTATGATTAATTTTCTCATAAATCTTAATTAAGGAAAACGTTTTTGTCAGGTTTAAATTGAATAGCAGTGTAAAACTTAAACAGATCTATACAGCGAAGAACTTTGTTTTGTACGAACAATTCTCGTATATTTTACCCAAGATACTTAAAGAAAAAAAGTTTCTTCAAGTATTTAAAACTTTTTATGAGTATCTTGCTGTCACAGGAAGAAAGCGGTCTTCCAAAACTGACCAGAATAAAATCTATCTTAATGACAGTCAAACGAGTTAATGTAAAACAGTTATATTGAAGCAATTTTACTATTATTTGTACTAGCACGTCACTCACATTTAGAACACCCGAGTGCAAGGCCGTAACTAGGCTCAAATTTTTAGTGAGGCAAAGGTGCTGGACATTCTTAGTCCCAGACGGGGCAAGTGTAGTATCTGATGGCCAATGATAGGCTTCCTGGGGGATCCTGAAACCTAGGCATTGGGAAAAAAAATCTTAGAAAGTTTTTATGTTTCACTTTTGTCGACTGCATGACACAGTGGTTAGAGCGTATGCTTATGCTCTAGATTCGCAGAATAAGGAGTTGATCCTTACATCGCGGGTTCGAATCTCACTTCGTAATATGTATAGAGACCGGTCCTTCGGATGAGACCATATAACCCGAGGTCCTTTGTCACAGTATGTGATGGCATAAGAAAGATCTCTCACTGTTCAATCATCTTTAGTGACCCTGAAAGCCCTGTACAGATTTAAATCTTGCAGCCCTCCACCGGCAAGTAGTGGTGTCTCAATATGAATGAGAAATTCTTGGAAGGTTAACATGCGTTTTTAAATGAAAAAGAGGCACCTGGTGAGCTGAACGATTTACAGAAATTGAAACAAAAGTTGAAAATATTAATTTAGCACTAAGACACACATAATTCATAAGTTCAATGTTAAACCTTTTCCCCTTTAAGAAAACGCTAAAAATTTAGTGAGGCATTTGCCTCACTTGCCTCACTGGTAGTTACGGCCTTGGAGTGATCGACCCAAATACATGTAAAATATTGTTACCAAGGCAGTTTTCGTCATTTGCCAGGAACTGCAGAACAAGTTTAAACAGAGTTTACATCTATGGTTCCATCTTAGTGGCATTCAGAACATTGCATTTTTCAGAGAAACACGCTTTTCTTTGAAAGTGAGAATTCTAGATAAGTTATAAGGGCTTAAGGATAAGGCGAAAGTCTTCCAAATGAAAATTCCCTTTGGACGTATTTGTTCCTTTATACAAACGATCTCTTGATCACATTGATGAATGAGAATTTTACCACAGTTTTGAATGCTAAAGTCTCCAAAGTCTACGACTTAGCTTTGCCATTAGTGTTATGTTGTTCATAAATCACCTGGACCTCTTTGAGACAAGAAGTCTACATGGAATACTGAGCAAAGAGCAAAGAATCAAAAAAAATATTTCCCCTATTTGGATCTAATGGTGAATAAAGTTATCAATAGTTTGAAAATCAATTGTATTACCACGGTACATCTGGAATACTAGTATATTCTCCATTTTAAATTTCAATGGCAATTTTTTTTTAAACAAACTACATTATGTATTTCAATACATAAATTCAATATAATGTTTAGCATATCCCCTCCGACTAGGTTACTTCAACAATCAAGGACTGTACATCGAATAGCTTAAATTATCAATACCAAAAAGCATCTTTGCAATAGGAAATTTTCTTTGAGCATCATAAGCAGATCTTATAGACGATAATAATCGGACTCCCGTCTTTCAGATGAACTCTGATGTGAAGTCTGCCGGAGTAAGACTTAATGTACTCTGTCCAGCCTTCGTTGACACAGATCTGGTAAAGGAAATCAATGAAGAGAACTGCTTAGACGTCAAGAAAGCCCAACAGTTCGTGAAGGTTATCGGAATGATAACGTAGGTACATGTAGTTCATAGAAATTTGAGTGCATGCTAACATCAATATATCCGTACCATTATTTTGCAGGAATTTATTAAATCCCTTTTTCTGATCAGAGTTTTCGATAGAATTTTTTTTTTGAAAAAGAAACAAGTTGCTCGAAAAAAAAAGAGCCAGTAATAAAAGTGGTACTTGCAAAAGAGTTAATAATTTCAATTATCATATACTTAGTAGTAAATACATCGATTCTGCACGGTGTGATACAGGTGACCTCACAATACGCGGTCCGAAAAGCCATATCACGTATCGGACCGGCGGGCCGAAAATCCATATCACACCGGAAGTAACGTTTGTTTAAAGTTTTTAAGTTAATTTACTTGATTTTATTTAAATATACATGTAAAACAATTCTTAAAAAAAAAATTTGGACTTAATTTCTTTTTTCAGTCACCTAAAATTGGGTCTATTAAATCAAAAGAAAAAGGTCATAAACAGGCACAAAACATTCTTCAATGACTCTTTGTAAACTCACATATTAAGTTTTTTAAATATATGATAAATAGAATACTACATACTAAAATCCATATCATATGTAACATCAGCCCTCGGGCCCCATATCAGCCCTCGGCCTTCGGGCTGATATGGGGCCACTAGGGCTGATATGACATAGGATATGGATTTTAGTAATATTCTCTATACATTGTTTCCGTAGGAAAGGAAAAAATTAAGCAATGGCTAACTTCTACCTTCTTTAGCATGATGCCGCAGAAATGCATTATTTACTTGATAGTATCCTTATAAATAACAAATACATTTTATGAACTGAAAAGTTTATAGTAAAACGAATATTCCTCATTTGAAAGTAAACAAATCTGACGGTTGTATATAATGATCGATTCAGGTCGAAGAAATCTCTGTCGGCCTTAATAGTAACACGTTTTCATGTCAGTTGAAATTGCACAGATATAACACATGTTTTTTATCACTTTAAAATAAACAGTTTAAAAAATATTTTTTGAATAGGAAAGAGGAAGCCGCCGAGAGTTTCATGGAACTGGTTTGTGACGTCAACCAAAATGGAGCCGTTCTGAAGTGTTCCAAAACAGATGGTAAACAGTACATGTCGATGGAGGCGAAACCTCTGGCATAATGGATACTGGATTCTTTGGTTTCATATGAAAGTGCAATAATGTCCCATATCTTTGTAAATTAATGAAAATACTCCCTTGATAAAGAAAGCGTTAATACGATACTGTGAATATTATACACACTGAACAGTACCCGTATTGCTAAACGGAACTTAATGGGAAACACTGACACAATCAATCTATTTGAATTTTCAATACATTGTATAATTGTTAAAACTCTTGATAGCAATCATATTCTCGATCAGATCATCTGAATGATAGTGACTATACACTTTCAATCAATATTGATATTGTGTACATTATTTTTTAATGGTATTTTTATATGTATTTTGCAAAAATTGACATGCACCACGCAGGGTAGATTTCCCCTTCAGATGATCTGAAGGACTTTGAGACTTGTGTAGTATTATACACGTATGTTTATATATTATTTATATTTATTGTATCGAATATTAATTGATATAACCAATTACCTATCGTTTATTTACATATATACATGTATGTTGTAAATGTACCATACTGTGAAATGTTAAAAAAGAGTTTTGTGAAACTTCGTATCTGTAAGTGCAAATATAAACGCAAAAGGAGAATTTCCAATTTGATAAAAAAAATTACAAAAGATATTTAAATCAATATTCTTGCAACATTTTTTGTATTCGCTTCATTTAGGAATACTGCCCAAGTGTAAATTCATTGTGACTGAATAGCCTTACTGAATGAGCCTTTTTTAAAAACTGAATTTAAAATGCGTGAATTGGATACTTTCTAAAAATTTTTACAACCGTGCAGTATTGTTAAAAAACTGAATACCTCATTTTTGCATTTTGAATTAAAAGTCAGTATTATTTTTTACATGTATTTTATTAGGAGAAATCAGTAGTCAATGGTGTATTTTTTGTAACCATTATAAAAATATGTTTTAGTTTAATATACATGTATGATTTGTTTAGAGACAAATGATTGTAAATTCTTCAAAATAAAAATACATGCAAAACATTATGTTGAATGCAGAGGCAAATTTCACCGTACAAGTCCTGAATGAGAGAATCCATATCTTCTTATGGAATACTGTATAAAAAGATTTGGTTAATAACTTTGTCATTGAAGGTTGACTTCAAATAATGTGCAAGAAAAAAAATTTTTTTAATTTATGTAACTATATAAATAAAATTAAGTTAAAAATTGATAAAACTATAGATGTGAAACCGACTCAGTTTCAAAATAATTTTTAAAACCTGTAATACTAGTACTTCAAAATACATGTATATGTATCATTTTGATTATTCATATAACATAAACGGGAATTTTTTCGTCTCTTGTATTTCGGATAAAAGTGTTTTTTTAAATAAAAAGATATTTCAACATTTATATTATATGCCTATTCAAAACTTATTCCCCACCTTTAACGCTTCACAAATCTCTACATCTTTCACCGATTTATCCGATGACAATATGAACAATTCAGCTGAATGAAAAACATGAAAAAGGTAAAATACCAAGTTAAACCACACTTGGAGGCATATATGGGAAAGGACAATGGATTTCTCTTTCCTTGTTCTTGGCTGTCCTCTCCATCTCTCCTCAGCTTAGATTCATTTTTTTACGGTTCGCCTCCATGTTGTTTTGGTCGGCCCTTCCTCCTTTTTGCTTCTAGGGGCCATCTGAATGCCACTCTTGTAATTTCAATTGTTGAATTTCTTAAAACACGGGATATCCGTTTCCATCTGTATTTTCTTAGTAATGTCCTCTTATCTGTTGTTTTCACTGTTTCGTATAGATTTTTCAGTTACTTTTTGCAGGCCAGAATATCTTCAAGATCTTTCTGAGGCACTCATTATGAAAACTTTGTGTTCATGTCACTTTATGTCATATCCTCCAGCATTTAGCACCATACATTAAGACAATACACAGCTATTATACACTTTGATCTTAAATTATCTGCTGATGCTGTTTGATTTACATATATTTTGAAGCTTGTCAGAGGATCCTCTGTCTTCGCCTAATCTTGCTTTCATGTCTTTCTCAGCATCGCTGTAACAGAGAATTTTGACCCGGGCCATTCGATGTCACTAGACTTCTCAGGTGTGTAAAATGTATTTTTAATAGTTTTCCATTCAGTTGCATTTAAGTGGGGTTTTTTTTATTTAGGGATATTACTTCTGTTTTCTTTATGTTTATGTTCAAACCAATTTAGCTGTTATTTCTTTGCAAGTAGGACAATTTTCTTTGCATTTGTGTCTCCAGGTGAGAGTAAGGCTAAGTCATCAGCATAATCTAAGTCTGTTAGATTACAAATGTACTGAAAAGAGACAACCTGATGCATGCATTGTTTCTCTACTGCTATGATGAAAAATAGGACTGACCTAGCTTGTGTTTGA
Organism: Saccostrea cuccullata; assembly: GCF_032062105.1. Classification (NCBI taxonomy): domain Eukaryota; kingdom Metazoa; phylum Mollusca; class Bivalvia; order Ostreida; family Ostreidae; genus Saccostrea; species Saccostrea cuccullata. The sequence goes on from NW_026930817.1 coordinate 185,265, forward strand.
AGAACTACCGATAGAGCATTTATATTCTGCATAGAATGAGTAGTGCTAGTTTAGATGTTACCTTAGTGCCTTAGGATCTTCCACAAGCAATCACTGTGAATGCTATCAAAAGTCAAAGTCAGTAAAATTTATGTGTTTTTGCCATTCCGTGCATTGTCCTGTTTCTTAATATAAAATTACTTGGTTACAGCAGCCCTTTCCTTTTTTGAAGACCGCTTTTTCTTTCCTTAACTTGTCTACTGCTTTATTAATTCTATTCACAGTTATTTTACTAAAGGTCTTACTTGGTATAGTAAAGTAAAACCTCTCCAGCTGTTACATTTAGACCGCGTTGTTCGCATCATGTTACAGAAAAGAGGAGGAAGATAATTTGCTGCTAGTATAGGGCCTGCTTTGTCGATTTCGACTGGTAAATTTTTATTACTAGGTGATTTATTATTAATTCTTTCAAGTTTAAAGTCTTGGTTGCTGTGACTATTTCCAATTTTGTAGGTTCGTCTGTGTTGATTTCTAAGTCGATGTTTTCTTCAGGTATTTCTGCTCTGTTGTTTGGGTCTGAGTGGATTAATATCTCTTCAAAATGTTCTTTCCATCTTTGCTCTTGCTCTTTCTCAGAGGAAATCATTTTGCTCTATTTATCTCGTACTAGTATGCATGCAATTCTTTTTTGTCCACTCAGTTTTTTGGTGATTTGATAAACATCATTTCTGCTCTGATGCTGTTTTATTAATATAAAAATGCTTTGGGAAAAATATTAAAAGGCCAAACAATTTTTAACGATAAAATGACAGCGGGGACCAAAGGGGAAGGGGTAAATTGATCGATCTACGAAGAAAATTACTTTAAATTCTTAGGTCCGATACAAAGAAAACGATTTTGCCCTCCCCATGAAATTGCTTTCTACGGGACCGTCCAAAAACAACGAAATCAAGGTAAGTTTAGGCATTGCTTTATCCTGTGTATTTACAATGAGGCTTTTTAACTTTACATGCTTGCTTTTATCCTACTGGATTTGCTGTACACGGTGACTCGGACACAATGGTCAAGTCAGGATGGAGACAGCGGTGAGTTTCAAAGAAGCAGCTGTAAATTAAAAAAAATCTCTGTGCAAAAATCAAAATACCTGTGTTGGGTAATTACGTGTATATGTAAACAACTTACATTAATTTCTTGAATCGATGATTAAAAAATATGTATACCATGGAGTATTGACTGCTCAGATTGTAGCTACACAAATTACTATTGTTAGGATAGTGTGTAAGGAGAAATGTTACTATACCAACTTACTGATTAATATAAGTATGACCGTCGGATGCACAGACCTCTGCAAAGTCATCATTACAGGGATGTGACGTCACTGTCTTGCAGAAGAGATCAAACACCAGTTCCTGTCCATGAGTCATTTGATGAGAATGGCTGTCGGCGTAACACGAGCCGTTGTGAGCAAGATGAACGTAGGGATGCTTACAGTGAAATTGCGCAAATTCGCATCTGAATTTGGAAACAAACAAGGACATCTGAATAAAATAATTCAAATCTATGCATGTGCTTGATAAAGATATTAACAAAAGCCCCTGAAGTCTTGTATTAGATTGAAAAGGATCGCGTACCTTTTGTGTTATGAGGAGAAACTTTCACGCTAAACGTTCAAAAACATACGAGAACCTTTAGTGCTCTGTTCTTTCCTAAAGTTACACATTTTTTTCCCTCAGAAGTATTGCGTATGATCGCACAAATTACGTCTTTATTCGTAATTATTTCTAACAACTAAAACTGAGCTTAATGATTTTGGGGGTATTAGAAATCGTTCTCGTTTCCATATTCATCTACAGTGACAATATTTTAAAATATAATATTTCTCTAAAATTGCATGTATTATACAAAATGTGTTTTTGCAACACTGACTCCCATATGGCACATTTTGGCGAGGGTGTTAAAGTTTCTCAATTGCAAGTTAAAGATAAAAAATTTGTTTCCCCAAAAAAGGATTACGAAATCCCAAGCACACATTCAAAAGTTACGACCAAAATAAAGGATTTTCATGTGGGACAAACTCCAAGGTCAAGGTGATTATGATAATGTATGTAATGAATTTTAACGTGTAAATGTGTACAGGTTTGGCATCGAGGTGGCATATTAAATCGCCTTTTCGCAAGGGCATACACATAATAGATGTTAGCCATTTTTTGAATGTAAATAAAGGATGTTTTCCTTAACTTGAAAAGTGCTGCTGCTT